>NW_012130088.1:591289-605870 GCF_000143395.1 Atta cephalotes
TTTTCAGTTTTGTTATTTAACACGCACAAATTTAAGAATTCTATACGACTCGTAACCAAAAACGTTCTGTAATATATATAACAAATTGTTCAGATATTCTCACATATCGTTAACAATTTTATTCTCTCCTAGTCGCATAAGGAAGCTTTGACGACAGTTTCCACATTGAGAAGAGCGGTAGCTTCCCTTGACGGGGTTCGCTGGAAGCCTCCGAGCGGTTCGTCGGAGTCTAGAGAGGAAACGGAGCTTTTGTCTCCGCACAGAAAGAAAACGTTACGCGTATTTCTTTTTTTTCGTTCCTTCCTTTTATTTCGAGGTCGCGCCCGCGGCGAAACGCGTCACGTAAGACGGAACCGCAGGTCGATCAACCTTTGCGTGCTGAAATTTCTGTAACTGCGCTCGCACTTCCTCTCGATCGATGTGGTTACCTTCTGCGAGCTCAAAGGCAGAAGAAAAAGACTTCTAAGGTACACATTTTCCTTTCTGCAAAAATCCTCCAGTAAAAATGCCGTTGTTTTTTATCAATTTTCGCTGTTATAAAAGGTTTCCAGACGGGCACGATATTCTTCTCAGTGAGCACTTCGAATTCTAGGAAGAACGTTATATAATGTTCGTTAATAGATATTCTTTATATAAACGTGTAATACTGCAATTAGAATCAACAGCAAATGCCGAGACAATTGTTTACAGAACAATTATTTACAGAAAAGATTTATATCAATATTCAAGATTGTAATATATTACAACAAAAATATTTTCATTTTTATAAATAAAATTTTAAACAAAATATGATTATAAAAATTATACAACATTAGAAATTAAAAATAACAATAAAAAGATAAATTAAAGATTAAGTCATTGCAAATAAAAAAGATAGCTTGATAAATTATAGGACAGATAGATAAGTTACATGCTTCTGAATTTAATATTACGTGAATTTTATTGATGTTATTTTATATTTTATTTTAATTTTTTTCTCGATTAATTTCTGAGATATTTAATTTTCTTTCGTCTGCAATATGGATTTCTTTTTATATAAACAAAGTTTCTCTTTTAAATTTTTCCGAAATAAAGGAGGAAATTCCTTTTCCTGGAAATATCTTGATAATAAAAAACTAACTTGGTAATGTAATAGATAATATATGTTGAAAAGTAATCCTAAATTTTTCTATATTTTTTGAAAATCTAGAACAGTAAAAAACTGGGCTGGACAAAGAGAGTAAAAATATGATTGCAAACAAAGAGTGAATATTGAAAATAATAATGCAAATAAAAATAACGTCCTTTTGTTCGTGTTATAAAATCATTCGAATAAATCACCATATCAAATCACTTTTATTCATGAGCGAAAATATCGCTTACGTATTCCTTCAACGAATTTTACAAACAATATGTCAGTCGTATATAGCTTTCGAATCATTGCGGAAACCAACTACAATGACCCATCGCGAACAAACTATAACGGGACATTCATGTCCATGAACCACGACGAGCTTGCTAATCGCTTGTTCAGAAACGTTGCTTTTAAAGTCGGCGGAGAGGCAGATGTTAGTGAACTAGACAATTAGACACAACTTTGTGTATACGGTATACATTCCGGAGAACAAAACTAGTTGACGATGTCGAGGCCGAAAACTCGAGAATAAAAGCATATCTATGAATTGGTGAACTTGACCTTTTATATATATATATATATATACATACACACACATATATATGCACATATATAATATATTTATATATATAATTTAGTATAGATGTGTGTGTGTGTGTGTGTGTGTGTGTGTGTGTACACTTATTTAAAATTAATGATACCATTTATAATAATATAATTAAAAGAAAAGAAAGTTATTTTTACTTTTACATTATTATTTTTGATAGATAAATAAAATATTTATTAGAAATTCTGAGACAAATCTTCAAAAAATAGATATACAAAATAAATGGAAATTAAGAGAAAACTAATTACGATTGTAAGAGAGAGAGAGAGAAGGGGAGGGAGAGAGATTAGTAATTAAATTAAGAAAAATATATGGGTAGTATTAATAATCTTTTTTTTTTCATTCCCTCTTTTTTTTATAGTCTATCATAATTAGTTTTCTTTTAATTTCAATTAATTTTATATATCTATTCATACAGAGCTTGCCCCAGAATTTTTAATATATATAAATGCTTTATCGATCTATCGGAAATAATAATGTAAATAAAAATAACATCTCTCTTTTCTTTCAACAAGAAATACAAACAAAACGAATTTTGGTCATGAATTAAAATTCTGGTTATTGCAATTGAATTTCTGGTTCTCTCGATTAGAATGTTTGATAGATTTAACTATAAGTGTCTGATTTGAATCTATAAAAATTTCAATTAATGCAACAAAACTTTTCTAGTATAATTCATAATTTCATTTATATCAACTGTTATTTTTGTTTTACGCGATTCCTATAATTAAAAAATTTTTTCTAAGTATTGCAAAACGACAAAATGCAAAAAAGAAGCTGAGAAGAAAACGCGGCTTCATGTACTTTCATGAACATGCATTCAATGTAGACCTATTTTTTTTCAAAGCCACCATACGCAATAACGCAGCTTTCTAAACGTGTGGTCGCAAAAAAGGTAGACTCGTGACTAGATTATATTCCTGCGAAAAAAACAGCGCGGAACAGCGAGCATCAATTCTCAGGTGGCAAGTATGAATTTTGATTGACCATTGCTTTGACATGGCGCGTAGATTTGCAAGAGATCAGTCACGAGGGAACGTAATCACGAAGGTAATGAATTCCGACAATTTCTCACAAATTCTCTCCGTCCAAATGGGCGGATCCCCATAGAGTCCCGTAAAAGCAGACACACTTACGACCAGCAACTTCGTACGCCGGTATGAATCATGGGCGCGACACCCAACGGTACATTACTTCGAGCACACATAGAATATATGCATGAGAGCAAAAGTTAAAGCTCTGTAAGTGAGCTAATAAATAAATGGATTTTAAAAGAGATAAAAATAGTTAAAGCGCGAGCATTATCTAGTAGCTATTAAACGCGAGCACAGTGTCTCGGAAGTTTGAAAATAAATGTGAGTTCCTACTGTATATATAATAATGTAAAAGGAGAATAAGTTAAAATGTCTTAAGCTTTCAACATTTACTTAGTGGATACTTTTCGTGAGTATATATTTGAGATATAGATGAAATTAAATTAGCTAATGCTTTTATAATCAAATACAAATCTTGAAGAAATTAAATTATACTTATACTGTGTGTATTATTGAACAAGTAAGATTTAATTTTATTAATTAATTGAAATATATAGTTTTCCGATCGAAAAATCTGTTATATTTATAAATAATGCAATATCTATAGAATATTCTATACGTAAACTGGGTTTAAAAGCTAAACTATCATAACTTAAAGAAAAACAAAAGAGCTAGATCTGAGCGAAGGGTTAAATCGGACAAAGTTCGCGGGCAAGTTTGAGCGACTTAGCCGGATCTAAAAAGAAGTGAAGAAATGTCTCCCTTGGCCTGCGGCTTACGCCGTTTCGAATGAAATATGCATGTACAAGGTTAGGGACTACAATTTTCACGGGAAATAGCTGCCCCTTGTGTCCTTCTTCAAGAAAACTTTTTCTTCTTCGGTCAAAGTACAAAAGAAGATGCACCCTGGATCTATAGTGATCTCTCTTCCATGCTAAACATGGAAATCAGTTACTTTCTATCGGGAAAAAGCGGCACGTAATCGCACGTCTTTCAATATTCGACATTGTAAGTTTCGCTAACATTTTGAAAAAGTTACACGAGTAAAGATTTAAAGATAAAAAAAAGTTCTAAATAAAACTACGAAAATAAAACAATATGATATACGTGTCGTAATCCAAACTAAATTAGTAAATATTTAGTCCGTACTATCCAAACAAACGATTAATTAAAATTTAGTACAATTTTTTCAGTACCTATAGTTACCAATCTCTAAAAATTTTAAAAAATCATGCTAAATTGTTTTGCAGATGTACATAATATACATTAAACTAAACACCAATTCAGCGAACGAAAATGCGACTGTTTAAAAAGAAGCAATTACAGATCTGCGTAACGTATTTGTGATCGTAACAGCTTGCGTTGGACTTGGAATTTAGACGCGCGAGCGGAAGTTATTTCGGCCCAATCCGACCTAGTGCTCGTGGGATATTCCGATATGTAAATGCTAGAGCCATAAAAAATTCAGGGGATCGACCGATCGTAAAAAAGTGTGCGCACCGGTAAATATATCCGCGGCCTGTATCGGATGTGTCGATATTTCAGTCGTTTCGAGATTCCGTGAGATTTCCGTCGAGCGAGCGCCGCTGTCAAATCGTTTGCGTCCGCGTTGCATTTCAATTTTATTTCTTCACCGCGCAAAAATTCTTATCCCTTTCGGCATAACGCATAAAACGATTCTTCCTTTTTCTTCTCGTTTTCATTCACTCCTTTTTTCGCTCTGATATTCTTCTCCTATGCAAACGGTTCGCTTGATTTTCAATGACAACTTCGACCCTCTCATAGAAGGATCCGAAAAACGAAGCTTCTCTTACCGATGCACCAAGTACGATTGCTGGGGGAAGGAAAAAAAATGCTGAACAGTTTTGAAACGACAGATGCAATTCTTTTTTCAATTGATCCTGTCCTTTCAAGATTTCTGTATATTTCTCCAGAGAAGAATAAATGAGTGGATAATAGAAAAGTCATTTAATTTTCAAAACCAAGATATCGATTTAACGATGATATGTGCTTTGAGGATTTGGATAATATAGAATTGAAATACACTATTGAAGCGTACAATAAAAAGAAATAAACCTCTGAAGAAAATTTCTGTTTTTTATTACAATAAATAAACAATTTAATAAAATTAACATAATAGAAAATTAACAGAAAATTAATAAAATAATTTTACATGCGATGGTTACAGTACCGACGAAAATGAAATTATTATCTGATATTAGAAAATTGGTATTAGAAAGTTGGTATTAAAAAACTTATTGACAACTTTATTGATTTAATTTTTTTAGAACTGTAATTTTGATGTACATGTAACTCATAAAACCTTCTTTTTTTTTTTAGCTCGACATGATCCATAAATAAAATTGTGCATTTTAATAAGTAGTAATAGATAATATTAATATTATGTAGTAATAGATAATATTAATATTATTAATATTATCTGGAACGTCACATTTACATGCTATTATAATATGAAAAGATAGATTTAAAACGAATCTACACACACATTAATTGCTCTTTTATTTATTTTTTTTAAATATATCGCAAAAAAATGCGCGCTTAAAAAGGACGATTTTACTAAAATATATACAAATTTATTATTTAGTTAGATACAAATCTGAAAATAATTTTATTGAACTATCAAAATAATTATATATTGTAGGATGCTCAAACTGGTTGTTAGAATGTCAAAACTTCTTACAATTGCTCAATATTATTTAAATTTCCTATATACATATTTAATTATTTTGATAGTCTATCAAAATTATTTTCAGGTTTGTATCTATTTCAATAAAATCGTATTTTCTCATCGATAAGAAGAACTTACTAAAGTATTTAAAAGTTTTGCTAGACACAGGTCTGAAAATAGTTTTGAACTATTAAAATAATTACAAAACACTCAAATTAATTGCTAGAATGTCAATACTTTTTGCAACATTAATCATCGTGCTGTTCCACATAATAATTTTTGATGGCCCAACAAAATTGCTTTCAAATCTGTATTTACCTAAGTTTTTAGACACTAGTAAAATCGTTCTTTCTTTGTAGGAAAGCACATGTACCCCTTCGTAAGGATAATTAAAAACTTCGAGAAATGGTAGACACGGTGATTACTCCTAAGAACGCGATAATGAGTAAAATCCGATTAATTTATCATGCGTCAAAACTAAGTTTTCGAACGAAAGTTCGTAATTGTCTCAAGGAATGTTCGTTAAATTAAAGGGGTAGGTGGAATTACCATCTGTGTTTTAATGTTTCTCTTCTCGCTTCACTTTCGCGTAATTGATTAAATTTTATCTCGAGCATACTTAATGATCGACGTGCCGATAATGTAAAATAAGAATGTGCAAAAGCGCCATCAGGCCCCATTCTTATCTATTATGTAAAATTACTAAAAAAGGGAGAAGTTTCGCGCTACATATTCCTCTCAATTTAACACTTCGCACGTAGAAATTTCGGCTCAGCCATTTCATCAAAATTTATGAATATATATTCGAAAAAATTCCACCTTAATATAGGATTTAATTATTAAATTATTAAATCATCAGTCCTTTGGTAGCAATTTAAATTGCAAAGATAACAATATTCAATATTATCAAATGCATAATACAGATTCTTTATAATACAATCAAAATAAATAAATAAATCAAAATAAATAAATAGAAAGCAAAGAATAATTTTCTTTTGTCCATAATATCTGGCGCATTAGAAACAAAATGATTTAATAATAGAGTTCCATAAAAATACGTATAAAAAGACAGCGAAAAATGATGCAATTTAGATGTTTTGTAGGCTATTACAGATCTCAGGAACGATAGTGAGTTCACTATGGAACAAACGGTGACTTGGAAGCATCGAAAATGAAGGCCGGATAAAAATCACGTATTCTCTGTTGGCGACGTACTGCATGGTATTAATAAATAAAATGCCAGTGGCCTTTTTTTATGGACTGACGCACACGTGGAGTCATAATGAATCTCATTTATTCTGCGAATAAAGAACGCAGGACCCTGGACGTGGTGATCGATGACCCTGCTACGTACGCAGTAACCATAGTACTTACTAACTGCCCTTCCGCGTAATTTAAGCTTGCCATTCGTAACTCTTTACAGCCCGATAGTATTAAAGCATAATGAAGTAACTGCAAGAATTGCATTTGATAATATTTTTAAGTTATACGATCAACATTTTTATTGATGTGATTAATCTTAATATTATTTGTAATTCTGATCATGTATCTAAAATTTATATAAAATACATTATGTATATTTTAGCCGGATAAGTAAAATACATCCTATACAAATACATTATAAATATCTATTTAAGTTACGATTATATGAAATTAATTAATTATGTAATCATAATTATTTAATCATGATTTACAACAATTAATATTATTAATAAGCAAAAGTTCTACTTTATTTTTATCTCAAATTTTAATTAATTTAAATAAATTTTCCTTTACCGAAAAAATAAAAAATTTTAACGTCATAAAAAAATACCTACACAAGAGTTTTAATGCAATGTTATAAAACTGCAAAACATTTTTCTATTTTTAATAGATTTTACTTCAATAGAATTTTAATTCAGATTTAATTATTTTGAAAAATGTAATATCGAAAATAAAATTTAAAAAGAATAGTGTAATCTTCCTTAAAAAATAAAAAAATGGGTTTTACATGCACTAGAAAATCTACAAGTACAAACACACACAAATATGTATCTTACCTAATTTAAGAAAAAAATATATCACAAAGTCTTGCGAAAAAACAATAATAAATCTTTTATCTTTAAGAAATTATATACAGTATTCGATAAATATGTCTTTCATTATTAACTTAATCAAATGAAAAAGAGAGAAATATCTGAAATTATAGCCGTTAAATTATCTAAAATGCAAACAAATTGCAAAAAAAACGACACATTACTGTCTACTGAAAATTTTTGTAATGATATGTAGATCTATTTTGCAGTTTATTACGCTTTAATAACGCATGCCAAAATAAAAGTCTGCGTGAACAATTTTCTTCTTGACATTTGCTGAAGTACTCGAGCGTTCCGACGTGAAAATCTCGAGACGCCGGAATCACGCGGTTACAAATGCTCCTCTCAGAATTTTATAAAGGATACCGTCGTCTCGTTATACCGGGTACCGCGAGTTCAGGAGTACCTTGTATATTTGATACACTGATGCACTCGCTATATTTGCAAATTCTTTCGTAAAAGGTACCGCCAAATGCGCGTTGCATTTTTCAAGATCGAGCGATCCGTTATATTATTACGTGACTCTACTACGAACAATGCAAGACTGAGAATCAAGGTTGTGCACATATACCAATGCTATTAGATATATACATACAATTCAAGAGGAAACATAATGCGATCTATCTCAATATATGGCAATCAATGATGGATTTACATATGAATCCCACGAGACATTATATATACACGAAAGTATCAATTTTGCTGAAAAATCTGATAATTTAGATACAGATCTAAAAATAAATTTGTCAAATAATTTTCGACTATCAAAATAATTATGTAGGAAATTCAAACATAATGAGCAATGTTGTATAAAATTTTAACATTACAGAAACCAGTGTGTGTCTGAAGAAATTACCAATAGCATTTTGTGATATTTCTATATTAATCACAATGTAAATTCTAGATAGATTTTGCTTCTGTATCTAAGCAATGTCAATATTACTAATAAAGCGAACAAAGTGGTTACTTGTGTTGCATAAGTTTGTACCAGATATAATAGGTCTTTGACAGGAGTTCGGGAGATTCATTGTCGCAGCAATATCGCGCTTTGTATTGAAGCAGTTATCGAAGTTACCCGTGACGCTAATTTGATAAATACTCACCGCTTATTAGAAACTAGGTTACGGGATGACGAGCTGAAGTTCAGTCTATCGGCATAATACGGTACTTCATTACTCCGTGATCGCGCCAACTCACGTCGACTACGCGGGAAACGTAGTCGACACCATTATAACCTCGTAACGATGTTGTAACGTAAAATTTAAACGCTACAGGCAGCTAACGCCCGAGTCATCCTAACGCATAACGACCACGGACAATTCAAAGTACGATAATGTAGGCGTAGTAGTGCGAAACCGCGATCGTCAGCCAACACCGCGCTTAGAAACGAGAAGTGTCATAGATAACAATATCTAATAACGATACGCTGATGATCGACGCTGCCATTTTCTCTACTGTGTAATGATATGTTATTAGCATTAAACAATGTTGCAACAACTTATAAGAGTTTACAATATTATATTTTCTACTGTTTCTCTTTGTTTTCCTTTTGCGAGTAATGGTTATATAAAACAAGTTACACTGAAGAAAATCAATTAAAAAAAGTAAAAATCTATTTCCGGTCAACTTATATATTTCAGTACTTAAATATTTTAGAATGAATATATTTTATATATCATATCCAATGCATGTTATGCAAGCTGCATACCAAAATCTTTTTTTATCTTGAAATGCATAAACAGAACTACAGTAGTAATATCACTTAAAAATTGACAAAAATTTAATAATTTTTTATGCTATATAATATCTTAGAAGGATATTAATAATTTGTTGCTAATATAAGCATCTTAAGAATTGTAAATAATTTAATTTACTTACAAAAAATATTGTCTCAGTTGGAATATTTTTCGCAATAAATTTAATTATTTACAGTTCTTAAGATAAACAGTGCTTAAATCAAACTATTAATATCCTTTTAAAATGCTTATTAGCATCAAAAATTATTAAATTGCTTGTCAATTTAATATATAATATTACTATTCTAGTTCTGTCCATGATTGCATTTCAAAAAAAAATTTCGACACGCGGTTTACAATATTTATATAAATTCATTCTGAAATATTTAAGCATCAAGATTCACTTTGAAAATAAGCTTTTTTCTTTTTAATTGACTTATACTCTTATCGTTTTATGAATTGTAATTACTGAAGAAAATGTTCTGATTAAACTAAAGGATCCAACAAAAATAATATAATAGAATTCAGTTATACCTAATAAAATTCAGGTTGACCAAAATCTTTTAATTTTTAACGAGAACATTTTTCTTAGTGTTTTGTTTTTTAAAACTGCTAGCAAAAAGAAAGATTTTTTCAGTGTAAGTGTAAAAAGAAATTATAACTACATATATAACTATAAAGTAACAATAATTATAAAATAACAATTGCAGATTGTGTTGATGTACTTTCATGTCATTCAAACAAATCGGCTGGAAATTTTTGGTTATTGCATAACGCGACCATGGCACGATTAACGAATAATAACTCAATAGGCATGCGATAATCGTATTCACTTCAGTCATCTGCAAATGCAATTCGCAGTCGTAAGAGCGGCGTGTTCGGAATGCACGAAGATCGCATTATTAGGTCAGGAATTATCTAGGTGTAATACGTGCGATAATCAGAATCTATTTCTGCACTAATATACGTATGACACGATTGATGATCGACAAATCTTCATATCAACGAAGTGTCGATATTCAGCACAAGCTGAGATTTAAGTGCTACGTTTCACTGACTTCCTATACCTCGATATCGCTTATCTAACTGGACTGAATCCAACAGCATCGAAATTTTAATGAAGATGCATATCTGCCATACATGGCTCCTAAGAAAATTTAGATTTGTCTCACTTCAAAAAATCATAGGGAGTTGAACAAGAGAAGCGCGATATGTTAAGCGATACGGTGAAGAGATACGAGAGCAAACCACTTTAATTGTGTACATCGCCTGTCGAACGCATTAATGATAGTCTGCGCACATGAGTGCGTCAACATCGAATGTGCTATGCCGATTCAGATGTAATCGACCGTTCGTCAAACAATTTCTGTCCGCTGTCAATCGAACTCGTTTGATTGCGTGTACGCTTCGGCGTGAAACAATCGATTTGAACGATTGCTCAGTCGATTGAATGACGTCGATACCTGCGGTGTAAACAATTGTAGAAAATAGTGATGTAATAATTGTACAAGAAAGCGAAGATAATAGATAATCCTTTTTTGCATTTTTATACGTATTTCTATATGTATCTCATTTCTAACGGTTGCAATACTATTAATTTCATTGTTTTTTATTACATTTCGGAATACTAATACAAGTGCAAACTTAAATGTATTACTTTCTAAAATTTTTAGAATGAATCTTATCCTAAAGAGTGAAATCTCACTTTTAAAAATTGACAATTGAGCCACTCTTTATCAAAATTTGATTCAATTTTCTTTTTATTTAGAATGAGATTCCACTCCAAAGAATTTCGAAGGTACATAATTACTTTAATAATTCAATAAAATTATTTTCAAATTTTCCGTATTTTTAAATACTTCCGCAAAAACATGTAAAAATATGACATAAATAGTAATATTAAAAACGTTAAAAAGGATTAAAAATGAAATTAAAGCATTAAAAGAATTAAAACTATATATAAACAATAAGAATCTTATTCTTAAGTATAAAACTAGGTATAAAAAAAGACAATGCATTATGCAGACGTACAAATATATGTACTGTATAAAAAACGCTATTCTACATCACGTTTTAAAAAACTCGATATTTGCGACATTAAGCAATATTAAGAGAGCACTTTTCTTCTTGACAATTAAAAAATGTTATCCTCTATATGTTACGCGTAATAATTATAATGTATCTACATTGTATAGATAATTTTTCTAGATCAATTACGTTCATAAAAATTTATATAATATTCAATTTAAAAAATGGATATAAGAAGTTCGATAAAATTTTAATAAATATTAAGAAATAAAATAAAATATATAAAAGAAAATAAAATAGAGAGGAAATCTCTACTATCAATTAAATAGTCTATTAGCAAATTTATATAAAGCATATGAGTTTGTGTAATAATGTGTATCAGACTCGTTACATAAAGTAAAAATTTTAATAACAATAATTTATATATTAAAATATTAAATCAATGAAATTGCATGAACATATATTTTCAATTTAATAAAACAAAATATGATTCTGATAAAACATAAAACGTTTCAGTTAATTTTCACTTCAACTTTAATCATTTTTTAAATATATATATATATTAGCAGCTACTTCTACACGGTGTTTTTATGCAGACAAGACGTAGTAGATCCCAAATCTTTATCTAAAGCAAGAGATAATTGAATTACGTCGCATTAGAAAGATGAGAGCATCGGTTGGTTAAAAAGCGCACTGGCGTCATTTGTGTTCATTAATATTCGGTTCATGTTCCCAAAACTTTTCGGGCGCGACATGGGTGTCCGGCCGGAAATTGAGTACCTGCACGTAATCCGCTATTAATATCGAGCTTTAAACTTGTTTCCTCGTCGTAGAGAGGGGCGGAGAGGGAGGAGGGGAAGCTCCTACCTACGGCAACACGCCAGTTTTCAGTAGATTATGAGAGCAGAGTGACGGGCGCGGGTACGATTAATGCACCCGCGGCTGTCCCGGACGGGAAGAAATCCAGTGCGTCGCGAGGGTAAAGCGCACCTGCGGCGAACTATGCACCTGCTCGCACAGTTGCACGAACTTTCGAACCGACGACCGGTGATTAATGATTTCCACCGAGTGGAGTCGCCGCATTTCCCTTCTCCTGAAATCGCGCGACGAATTCGGTTCAGACTGAGTTTCATCGGATTAAAAGTTTTACGGGTTCGGTACAGAACGTTGCTTTGTACAGTGTCTTACTGGGACTGAACAAGTATTATGCTATCGCATTTGAGCAAACACAAAAAGTTAATTCTCTTATATTTCTGTAAATAGATTGTTAAGATTCAATCAATTTATTAGCGCAAAAATTAATTTAAAACATAAAACACATGAAATTAGGAGCATATCAAATAAATAAATATATGTATATAGCTTCGTTAAGATTTTGTTTAATCAAAACTAGACACTGTTATCCGAATACATGCATTGATTAATTTTGCATTGTTTCGAAATGAATAAAAATCAAAATAAAAACAACCTCGTTCGTTCTAAAGCAACGCGGAATCAATCAATGCATGAATTCGGATTAAAGTATCTAGTTTCAATTAAAGAAAATCAATAAAGTTATATAAAGTAACCGTATCCAACATAGCCTATATAACACCCAATATGACGCCTATTCACTGTTTGTAGATAGTTAAACAATAAATTCAATAAATACACGTAGTACTAGGATGTCATATAGACTGTTTATCTGACTTGTTTGTATCGGTTAATTATTCAATTTGCATCCTGTTGTTGTTATCAGTGAAGCCAAATGTAGATGTCATCATGATCTAATATTTCATAGGTAAGTTATTGCTTTCTATAACTATTAAGAGATGGTTAATTTCTGCCTCATTCATTGTATTAAAGCTCTATATTATACTTAACAACACTGCATTAATTTCTATTTTCATCACATTTTGTTTACAACCACATTTTTAATTATTATATAATTATTATATATATTTTGTTATATAACATTTTTGTTTATACAAAGAAAGATCTTTATAAAATAGGCAGATTCAATATGGATACTCTAGGCATATTATATATATATACATACATCGATTACAATGATTTTTTAGTACTTTTGTTATTCTAGACAATGGATTCTAATTCACTGCTAGATATTGTGGAAATAAATATAATAGATAAGTCACTTGTTTGGAAATTAATTCTTTGTATTCTTAAATTCATGTCAATAATATATTAAACTTATAAACTTTTAACTTTATTTTCTATTTGTTTAACATTTTTCATAAAATTACATACATGTGTACTCAATATAGTCTAAATATTATTTTGTGATCTAAATTCTTTTTTTTTAATCTTTACTGTACTCATTTCAAAATATCTCATTTTCAATATCCAAAAATATTTAAAAATGTCTCTTTTTTTAATTGACTTTCAGAAATGTTTCCTCTTGTTAAATCTGATTATTAGTTTTCAATTTCAAAAAAAAAATGAGAAAAAACTTAGATAAGCCATATTTGGGATACGGTTTTTTTATCTATTTAATTTATCTAATACATATCTAATGATACGCTCCTAATTTCATGCATCTCTATGAGATAGATCATACAATTCTTTTGAGACAGATCTATTGACATAAAAGCGACTTTATTCATTCCGATAAGTAACCATATTTATTGTTTGTGCAGTTATATAAATATATGCTATTTTTTGTAATATACGTAATTCAAGCAGCTAAGGCAATCTATGCAAATAATATTTACAATGGCTGTGCTAGCTTATTTGTAGTATTAAAAAATAAACATAGTTTTATGATTCATGGTAAAAACGCCATAAAGTATGCGAAATTAAAATAAAGAGATTTTTGTCATTATTAATAGAAAAATTTGTTTTCATCGTACGAAGAATACCAAGTACATATACCGCGGTACAACGCAATCCATTGTCTCGAGAGCTGTTCTCGTAGAGATGCAAAAAATTGCTAATTTATCGGTCTCAATGAGTCAAGGTACTCAGACGTAGAGAATTCTCTGCAAAAAGCAATCGATAATTTATCGCGATTGACTGGTACCAGGCACCGAGATAACTTAACTTAAAGTATTCCGTTTTAGTTAGACGCTGCGCTTGCGAGTCTGGCACAGCAAGGAACATCGCAAGAAAAGCCGTCGTGTCCTCTTGAGCGAATGGCGAGGAACGAGAAATATTTCTTGTCAAGATAGCATACCGTACATTGACTTCTGTTTCATGTAGTAATTTTTAACAAATTCCAAATGTTTTAACGATTACTGATGTCAAGAAATTTGGTCATGTCAAAACATTCTTTCAACGTTACCAATCTCTCTCTCTCTCT
>NW_012130088.1:605890-637509 GCF_000143395.1 Atta cephalotes
CTCTCTCTCTCTCTCTCTCTCTCTCTCTCTCTCTCTCTCTCTCTCTCTCTCTCTCTCTCTCTCATAATTTAAATCTCTTAACAATTTTTCAATTAGACATACAAAAATTTTTTTATTCCGAAATTAGACCATGGTATTCTTATGTATTTTGACGCCGCTCTGAATCAAATCCGATGATCAAATTACTCCAATACATATAATACTCCAATATGATATCATTTTTTAACAACGGAAAATAGCTCGATTTTCAATATTTTTAATCATCTTGCATATTAACTTTATAAGTTTATTAGCATATTCTCGTTGAATTTCTTTCCTCTCTTTTATCTCAAATTGCATATTAAAAACCATAAATGACTTTAAAAATACTGGAAAATCCAACTATTTTTAATCGTTAAAAAATTGAATCGTAATGAAGCAAGTTGGACATCGGATTTAGTTTCAGAGCGTCAAAATACATAAGAATAGATACTATGATCTGATCTCCGTATCAAATATTACATTTTATTTTGTGTGTCTGTGTTATCAATAATTTATTTTTACACGTAGCAAATCAATATTATTATAATCAAATATATCAGATTTCTCGAAAGTTGCAGTAAATTTACCATGCCACTTTCTTACTTCAAAAGTGATATAACACAAAAAAATATAATTTTCGAATTATTACTATGAATAAGTTAGGTAAACATGTAGAGACTCTGTAGCAGAGTTTGGTAAACATAAAGACTCCATAACAGAATTAAGTAAACATAGAGACTCTATAACAGAATCTAATGAAGCAATTTTGTCAAAATCCTACGAGAGAGAGAAAGATATATGTACAGCACTTCTTCCCTGTATATGTATATACTTACTTAAATTTATACTATCTCATTCTATAACTTTAATCGAGATTATAAAGTGAGGCGATATAAGTTAAAATAATTTATATACATAAAGAGAAAATAATATACCTTTTTCTTTCGTAGAATTTCGAAAATCGTTTGCGACCAGATTCTATTGCAATACATAATCTTTAAATAAACATTATTCAATTAATCATCAAAAATGAATGACGTTACTTCATAAAAACTTCATTAAAATCGTCACAATTCAGAAAGGGTTGTTTTTGACAAATTATGAAATAAAAATGACAACATAAAATTCGATTGAAAAATTCTTTTTACCGATATTATTTAATCAATTAATAATAATCTGTCAAGTAAAAAGACAACTTTCTGTTTCTTTTCTCAAAAACTTAATTTTTCATTTGTGTTACTTTTAAAGTAAGGAAATAATATATGTTTTTAATTAATTAAAATTATGCTCAGAAAATAAGATACAACAATTTATCGCACCTGTCACCAAGAGGTCTGGTATAACAAACATATAGAATGTTTCAGGAAGATGTAAAACTACATGAGAAATTTCGGTAGATGTCTAGAAAGATTTAACGGCATTCACACGAATGCAAGCTGCTCGGCATCACGTAGCGAGAAAAGTGAAAGAAACAGAACATTTCGCGACAAAAACTACCACCGGGACGCAGCCGGCTTGCGCCGTACATTGCGAGTTTTGAAGCGTCCCATGAATTATGAAGCGGGGACAGAGGAGCGGAAAGGACTTGCGAAGTGTTTAAACTTTAAATGGCCGGAAACCATTTTAGGAGTTCAGGCTGCACCTCTGCTCGCTAATATATATATATATATATATACCGACTTCTTTTTTTCACGTATATCACAAACGAAAAACGCGTTTACTTTACCGTCTTGTCGAGATCTCTTGGCCAGTATAGTTGAAGTTAGATGAAGTTTGTTGGTTCAGTATGAGCAACGTGGCATGTGTATTCGAAAAGGATTACCTAAAATCAAAAAGAGAAATTGGTTAATACAAAGACACAAACTCATCGAATATTTTTAACAGCACGCAAGTCGGTGAATGTGTCGCGTGAGCGACCATGATGCCATTATCGGACGTGTAACTTCAAGGATTATGGCAGCGTTATAGTTCTACTGAAAATCACCAGGATATTTATAATTTGTCGCTAATCCTATTGTCGTGACGCTTTTATTACTTGATTTACGTACGACGGAACGGGTCGTTTTAACGGCCCGCTACAACGCGAACGCAACGACTCTAATTTATTTAGCGTTAGAGGGTCGTTTGCTTAACGAGTTGTACCACGTACTGCTTTAATAACATTTGCCCTAGTACAACTCATTCTTTTTACGAACGAGTTTTAGCAACCTAATCGATCCGTTAATCTTACCTATGTATCACTTTAGAACTACATTTTTGACAAAAAAAATATCTATAAAAAATATCTATACAAGAAACGACATGATAATTTTGAAAACTATCATAAAAATTGCAAAGATGTGTATTTTATTAAGAATCCTACTAATATATATGTATAAATTAACTAATAAATCATTTTTTACCAATAATGGCTATGTTCAATTATTCAGCAGAAAAAGCAGCTTTGCAACTGTTACAAAATTTTTTAATATAATTGATTTACATTTAGTGAAGAACGAAAAGCCAATCATAAAAAATTTTACATTTGTATTATAATTTTACAACAATTGTTGCAAAGCTGCTTTTTCAGCTGAACACAGTCATTATTTCACTGCGAAAGTAAAAGTTCATGTACGATAAAATAGTATACGGATCTAAAAATAATTTTGTTAGGCAAAATAATTACGTAGAAATCTCAAGCATAATGAGCAATGTAAAAAATTTTGATATTCTATTCTTCAACTAGTTTGAGCGTCCTATAATTATTTTAATGGTCCAATAAACTTACTTCCAAATTATCTAATTTTATAGATAATTTTATATCTAATTTTTTAGATATTTCAAAAATACCCTTCTCTTACGCGCACTGTCTTTTTAAATTCTAATTAATAAGAATTCCTAATTAATAGGACTTTTGATAGCTTAAGTCAATTTTGCATCGTATAAGTAACATCTCATTAAACTGCTCTCTGACTAAGTACCCAGTGAAGTTGATCCAAAGTATCTGATTTCCGTTATCGCGTGTTCGCAGTATCGGCATAAATATTTTATCAGAATACCCTCATAATTACCATCTCTATTAAAAACGACTTTTCACCCGATAACTTGACCAAAAGAAGAAATCTTCGAACGACTCGCCGCGCCGCCGTGAAAGGCCGCTGTTGGAAGCTCGCAAGGAGCTAGGAAAAGACAGGGCAACCTTCGTGCAAAAACTTTTCCACGGAAATTCAACTCGAAGGAAGAAGCTTTCAGGATATCGAAAAACTTCAACCAACACCACCCGCGTTTCCGCGAGGATGATTAATTGCACTCCAATTCGACGACGAGAATGCCTACCCATTCCACAAAAGGAGACTGCCACTGCTTGTCGACAGAGATCGGTCTCTCGATTTCCTTCATCAATATGCGCCCACTTTTCATCATTTTTTTCTAAATCTCTCCTTTGAGAGATATTTTATTAATCCTTATATTATGTAAATTACGTCGTAGTTTTCATATTTTTTCTTTTAATATTAAAATAATGTATATATGTTGTTAATATATACTGAATTTATATTATTTATTAACAAAATAATATTTATATACTATAGTTTTTTTTAAATAAACTGTTAAATAAAAATCCAAAAGAATAGTTTTTCTGAAGTCTACGAAGTTAATACAAATCTGAAAATAATTTTGTTGGATCATCAAAAATAATTATGTGTGTTACTAAAAGATGATTGCTAGAACGTCAAAATTTTTTGCAACATTGTTTATTATACTTCAACTTCTACGTAATTATTTTGATAATTCAATAAAGTTATTTTCAGCTCTGTATCTAATTCAATTTTTAGGTACCATTCTTTCCGTGTATAAATACGAATTTCTTTCTACAAAATAATGACGTGTTTTTCTTCTTTTTAAATAAAGTATTCAAAATGTACAAATTTTTTTATGGAAAATAATGCTTTTTCTTTTTGTTATTTTTTTCTATTAATATCTGCTGAGATAAAATAGAATCTCACGTACAATATATACTTAAATCTAATATTTAAAATGCTCATATTTCCCAATACCTTTTCTATAGATATGTATAAAAATATCATCCATAAATAATATCAATATTTCTTTTAAATATTCACAAAAATAACATCTTCTAATGTTACAATATTTTATTTCAATCTAAAACTTTTATCTTTTTTATTATTTTTCCGAATATCCCAACATAACTCTGCGAATATCCCAAAATATTGTATCACTTCGTCAACGACGTTGCATCATTTTATTCTTGTAAAAGGAAAGAAAAACCGGATGTCTATCACTCATTCTGCTGCATAGCGTCGCACGATGAATCGCTGAAGATAGCAGAGCTCTGGAAAGAAAGATAGGATGAAGAGCAAAGGACTAGGTAAGCAAATCGAGCCAAGTGGGTGCACTTCCTTCGCGGTTGGACCGAACGGAGCCAACAGCGGTCGTGTGGAAGAAGAGGATAAAGAAGAAGACCCTCGGGACCCGTAAATGAGCAGTCGACTTTAATAAGCCACGGTAGAAGAAGCGGAAGCAGTAGAAAGATGAGACAAGCTGATAAGATCTGCCAACCAAAGACTGTATTAATATTCACTGTGTCTTCATCGAGAGTCCTGTATGCGTCTTAAAGCGTCGTTGCTCCACTTTCAACGGTCTTTCTGCATGGATAACATCGACAAACGTATTTGAAAAGAGGAGCGCACAACTCGAAACTTCGTTGCTCAAGAAGATCTCAAATATGTGCCGGATCTCGAGAAAAATCGGCGAGAGAGTAAAAATCGCGAAAGTTGCTTGATAGGAAGACTTCTCATTCTTCCTTGTCTTCGCGAATCTAATCGCGCGTCTCTGTTAATAAAGAATAATTGACGATGACGAATTAAATAATTACTGAGAAAGAGATAAACATATCTCCCTTGTATCGGAGATCGCTATTTCACGACTTTATGATAACGACATTCTACAGAGATTTGATTCCGTTACATTCTCTCATCAAATGTAAGAAGAATTATGCAGTTATAGAAGAAAATATATGCGAAGACTGAATACAAATCTCCTCTTAACAGCACTTCAATATGGTGAATCAATCTGTTTGTTACAAAATAAATTGGATATGTCTGTACAAAAGATGCTATTATCATCCATGATTCATTTATTAACAACTAAATTCAAAATAGCTATTTTTTCAAGATTTCTTTGAATATATACATATATTTGCGTAAAAATGTTAAAATAATTTTAAATTAAAATATCTTTTATCTATTCAAATCTTCCTTACACTAAAAGAATAATATTTTCGAGAATTATTACTTTAAATAAATAGACATCATCCCAGCAATCATAACATATGAACTTTCTAATTTTTAATTTTATTTAAAAAATCATCAAAATGTCATAATTCAAAAGGAGTGGTTTTTATATAAATCGTTACAACTTCAAAATCATTACAATTCAAATAAGATGATTTTTTAAGATTATGGAACGAAAATGACATCTGATCATGTTAAGAATATATTTGTTTCGCCGATTAATCAATAATTTTCTATCAAATAAAAAATAAGTTTTTTCCTTCTCTGGAAAACATATTTTCAGTTGTGTTTTCACTTTTGAAATAAGAAAACGAAATATAAATCTGTTTAATTTGCGACATCATTTGCGAGCAAGTAAGCCAAGTAAGAGAGAAATGTAAATGCCCAGTTAGATATTCTGGTAAGATTAGATCAAATACCTTTTAATTAACGGCTTTGTACTATATGGTTGAATTAGTTGTCAATGCTAAGCATTACGAGGATATCGAGAGCTTTCATCTGTGCTTAGAAGCTTTACCGTTTAAACGCCATTACGAGAATTGTAGATTGGCATCAGATGTTACATAGCAGATACAGATACGGAGATATATGTATAACACTGCGGAGTAATTATTGACAAATCGTGTAACTGGAGCTAGATACCAGCTTTAGTTTAATCCTAAGTGGATTAGTGGAAGATATGAAATACAAACAGAATATCGAATCCTTAGCAGAATAATTGCGAATGTCTATTTCGGTATAAATTACTTAATATCAAACACTTGTATAATTTGACAATATTATTGATATAATCAAATTATACCAAAGACTGATAATATCTTATTATCATACTTCTTTTGTTTAGCTATGGATTCTGTTCATGAAGCCGATTATATAAAACGATTTCAAAATCTTTTATTTAATATCTTAATATTAAAAATATAAAATATTCAAGTAAAGTTCATGTCCGCACGTACTCAATAAAACTAAAAATAATATTTTTCATATTTAATCGTAAAAATCAATTTGCAAATGGAATTTTATTTTCAAATGCTTCTAATTCTAAAAATATCATGGGCGTTTTTAGAGAAAGAGTATTTAACCTATTCCTTCTCTCGAAATTTAAAATCGATTTAAAAATCATGCTTATCAAAAGCTATACGGAAAGAATAATTTTATTGAAATATTAAAAAATTTATTTAGATACTTATCTGAAAACAATTTTGTTGAGATTTCAAAATAATTACATAGAAACCTCAAGTCGGGCAATGTTGCAAAAAGTTTGGACATTCTAGCAATCAGTTTGAACTTCCTACTAATTATTTCGATATGACAAAAAAAATTATTTTCAGATTTATATCTAGCTAAATTTTTAGATATTATAGTAAAAACGTCTTTTACATATAATATTTTTTCATTCAAAAAAACGAAGAAAAAGTAGATATTCTAAGTTCTAAAATATCCAAAAAAAGCAATTCATTAATATAAAAAATTGCTGTTTATATGATAACAGAATTGATTATTCCTCCTTCTAAAAACAAAAAATAAGTACGCTCATGTCTAGAGATATCAGTATATCGATATTTCTGTTGAGAAACAGATATTAAATTAATCAAGAAATGTATAGAAAAAATGAAGATATAGGTTGATAATAACATCGCAGTCTTACGACAACGATGTTTGAAGACAAATCGAATAAATTGAGTAACAGGTGGCGTATCTACCACCTGTCAGCATCTTATCATTTCGTTCAGTTGAAGGATCTTGCGACAGGACAATGTTCTTTACAGTTAACAGATTTCTTATACAAATGCATCGTCAACCCATTTTTTAAATTACGTTCACAATGATTAACTATTATACAGTTACGAAACATGAATCTATTCAATATTCAACATCCAGAGTAAGAATATATTCGATTTATCTATTCGATTTTCAACACCTGCTTATTAGCTTATAATAGCTCTTTTATTAACTTTAAATAATATTTCATCACTCAATAATTGAATCGTTTATTATTTAGCCACAATTGTTTGGCATTAAACAATTTCAATACGTATAACACGATTGCTCGATAACGACAAACGTAACGATTATAATTTTCGATATTTGACCTGCTTGAAATCATTGTAGCGTTAGCAAATGCGGTTTCAAGTAAATATGAACATATATTGTATCACATCATGGACGATAATAAATCAATATTGAGAAAATTTGTTAGCAACATAATAACTTTCGTATTCGTCTAATTTTACTTTTTCTAACAAATACTACATAATCGCCACGAATTATTTTGAACTGTACGTTACATCGAAAATGATTAAAAAATGTTTCACTTTTATAACAATCGTACTTACATTTTCTTTTTTACATATTTAGCATGATCATTACCGTTACGTCACTTTCCGTTCGATAATCGCTTTCTAGGAGATAGAGGAATCACACACAGTGATGCAGTGCTTAATGCAGTTCGTAAAAAAATACGTGTAGCGTCACTGAATGTAGACAATCCCATTTTTATTGCGTTTTCACTCGTTCCGCGAGTGACTCGCTGCTCCCGGTATATAAGCAGTCATGACTAAAATAAGCAACATTCGCACACGCATGTACACGCGTATAAATCTGGCGTTTTATTTGCGTCGGCAGTATATTCATAGTTTTGATAAAAATTCCACTCACGTTGTAGTATACTATAGACAGAACATATACCGTATTTTCACAATACAAACGTGATCATGCGTGAAAACAGGTAAAAATTTCTTCTAATTGTAGAGTTTAAAAAAAATTTATACGTTTAAAAATTACGTTTATATTTATTAAATTTAGATTTTATCTGAGGTGAAAAAAATTAATGTGCTTCAATGCTTATATTATCAGCAAGTATAACGGTTTTCTTAATATAAATATAATAAGATAATATAAATATAATAATATAAATATAAATATAATAAGATACAATTATTTTCAGTGGATATCATCTACAATATCTCCACTTGACTAGGTTAACTGATATATAAACCGTTATCACATACAGCAGAGATTTGCGGTAGCAAATAGCGCAGAGCGAACGCGCGCATGGTGAGGCGAAGCATTAACGTACAGTTGCCTTAATTGCAGCCGCCCTGTGCATAACCACTTTCCTGTCGTAATTTATCCGGAACAGTTACTTCCAGTGAAAACAGTTATCTCTCGAGACGAAAATGCGCCGCTCGCGAATTGACTAGAGATCGCGCCCGAGATCCTCTGAATGTTGTGGAAATCGCGCTAAGTCTATGGCCGTTCACTCGCCATCGATCGCGTTACCGCATTGCGAAATATTGCTCTCACCACTAAATTATTCTCGTTATCATTGTATCACGTCGAGTATAATGGAGTGGAGAATCGGAAAATGCTGATGATCGAAGAGACTTAGTCGAAAGCACACATGATGGATCATTAAAAATGCAAAAAGGAACGTAGACGAAACGTAGACTATTCGCGTGGGTCATGCACGACAGGATTTGGCGCTGACACACGGAATAGCAAAGTTACTTCACGTTATAAATATTTATGCGGCATACCATCGGCTATGAGAAAGACAGAAAGAAAAAGAGAGAGAGAAGAGAGAGAGAGAGAGAGAGAGGAAAGGAAAATAAATATGTACATCGTACACATTCGGTGAGTTGTTTGAATGTTATTGTAACGTGTTGCACTTCCTGCCGCAACTGCATCAAATGCAATCGACAATCTCCGCAACGATTTTTTGGCAGCGTTTATTTTATCTTCACCGTATATAAATATCGTAGCATTACCGGTCGAATTACTGGTCTATAGCTACACCATGCGCATTAACCGTCGATTATATCGAAATTGCGATATATGAATTTTCCTAATGTCAGTGCGGTGTTTAAAGTGCACGCGAGTGCATGCGCACTCAAGCAGGTCTTTATGTTATACAACTATAACGAGACGGCCTATCGTAGATCTCCTTGACATCGTTTCAACATGATTTCTCATACAGTTCACAATTTTGCGATTATTAGATACGATGTTGAACAAGAAAACTGCGTTCAAACCACAGGGTGTTTCTCGTAAAATGAGTTTATTTGTAACACATACAGTGTGAATTTTAAAACTTTCGTTTAAAAAACGTTTAAAAAAATAAATTATTTTTGTAGACATGACATTTTTGCTCGTTCAGAAAAGAAATTAAAGAATTTGTACATGTATACGGAAAGGACAATTTTAAAATATTTTTACATAGAAAAAATAATTTTATTGAAATATTTTTATATAAAAATAATGATTTTGTTAAAGTATCTAAAAATTTAAATATTCCATTTTGAAATTCGTATCTGCATAGATACAGATTTCAAAATAACTTTGTCAGATCATCAAAACAATTATGTAAAAAATGTAAGCATCATGAATAATATTATTATTAAAAATTGTTTATATTCTAAAACAATTAGTTTGAAAGTCCTTCTTAATTATTTTGAACATTCAGTAAAATTATTCTCTGATTTATAATATATTTACATACGAAAAGAACGATTTTGTTAAAGTATTTCAAAGTAAATATACAAATCTAAAATAATTTTGTTGAATTATTAAAATAATTAAAAAATTCAAACGTAAGGAACAATGTTGCAAAAAGTTTTGACATAGCAACCAACTTGAATGTCCTACATAACTATTTTTATAGTCTAACAAATTATTTTTAGATCAATCTTAGTTAAATATTTAGACGAGAGTCGAGAGGAGTCGAAACGTACAAAATTATACGGTATTATTAATTTAATGTATATCTCGAAATCTTTAATAACCAGAGATTGACTTCTTTAGCCTTCTACGAATTTTTTATTGTTGTCGTATCAATTTTATTGAATCTCTTAAATTGCAAAAAATTTATGTTGAAGTGAAATCGAGCATCGCAAAATCACGTTACGAATTCAGATATTTTATTCCTTTTCCTTGCTTTCCAATCGCAAAGCACAATTTACATAAGTCGCTACATCGCAACGAATAATAAAATCATAGAAAAAGAATCGTGTTTAAAATGCATTAAGTATTTTTTCATTGTCAATATAGTCTAAGCGGTACTACTATATAACAACGTCAATCTAAACGATTTCTAACTCGTTCTGAAAGTTTGACTGAAAAGAAATATCTTAAATTTTCGAGAAAAAATTCTATTATTTTCAATACAAATTGGACAAAAGGAAGCCTCTATAGCGTACCTGTTCTAAAAAATCCCTTTGATGAATCGTCTTCTAAGGTTCATCCCTATACCTCTTTTAGAGAAGTTTCTCCCCAAGATTCTACAAACCTTTGTACCTGATATTTGTGGGTACCTGGTGGTGTGAGTCTAAAATAACCATCATTTCGACTGCAGAATCATCGCGATGAATCGACCATTTTCTATCCCGCAGCGTTTTCGTACCTTCTCTGTAGGGATGTCTCGACATTGTGCACCAAACTACCTGACATCTTGCCATTACTTTCAACGAGTAAAGAGAATTTAGAACGGTCATCGCGACGATAGCAACGAACTTGAGCTTTTACGTTCCTCTTGCTCCGATAACGCTTTCGAATGGCTTATGCTTTCCAACGTAAATCGTGATGTAAGCTAACGATGAATTGCGAGTCGGCGAGTCTCCTGTCTTCGTGTTCGCACGAACGACATGTAACGGTTCTACCAATTCGCACGCGATTTCTGGAACTGTCCGTCTCTTCTCTTTATACGACACCGTCCGTTGCAGCATGAACAGACAAGGCTTGTTAAGTGAAATAGTCGATTGCTTTCAATGTACAACGTTAGTTTGAAACTGTCTTTGTGATCTAAAGGTGATCTTTCCTTTCGGAGGAATTTCTCTTTGACAAATGTGTCTATAACACTATGGAACAAAATTTGATTTATTACAAAATTTAATCTTTTTTTTGCTATACGAATTTGAATAATCATTTCCGATGTATTTTTACCTGATGAATATGAATCTGTTGGCAAAGTTGGCTATTATGTCAAAATTTTAAGAAAAATGGCATCAAAGAAGTAAAAAGCGTGACACTCATTTGACTTCATTTTTCTCTACATTTTGACATGATAGCCAACTTTTGCTAATGGATCTATGTTCAACAAGTAAAAATACGAAATAATTGTTCATACTCGTATTGTGATCATAAATGATGTTTCTTATCGTATAACTATATTAACTATAGAAAAAAATTCGAATTTTACAATAACTTGAAATGTAAGATATTCAAATCAGTTATGAAATAAGAAATATTTTTGTCATATAATATCCGTGATGCTAAAAAATAGTGTGCTTGTATATACTCGAAAGGCTATAAGAATAAAACAAGAAACGAGCAAAAGTTCACTTATTGAAAATCTTCATTAATATAAAGAGATAATATGTTTTTATTTATATAGGCATCTTAGCCATCTTCATAAATTAATCCGTAAGAGATAACACGCAAAAAAAATCTTAAACTTACTTTAAAGACACTAGTCACGAGACGCAATTTTATAAACTATAATTTCCATCTTAAGTTTATTACGAATGCCTAAATGTATGATATTGATCCGAATTAATTTTCGTTGTCACATAGAAGTGAGTTGAGTCAAAATTTAAAGTAAAGATATACAGCAGAGTCAGACAATTAAAATACGTGAAAAAGTTTATTATCTTAAATATCCGTTATCTTCGACAAAGAAGTAAAAATGGAGAGCCATATTTTTCTCATTAATGGAAATAAACAATATAAAGCGATGAAACGTTAATATTATAATTTTTCTTATAACAAAAAATTATTATACAAAAAATTTCAAAAAGCCTTGCTTTTCATAGAATATATATTGTCTTCTATGTAGTCTTCTCACACTTGAAAGTTTTGAAAATCATTCTTAAAAATAGTTACATGTGCTTTTGTGTGTGAGCTGTATCAGTGTATGACAAATATTTTTAAATAGCGTAACAGGTCAAAGCCACATAATTACTAATACAGGTTAACACATTGCTTGCCGGTTTTTCGACGCGTGACTGATCGCAGATAACCACCGTAACATCCTTTCTAATTCACATTTCCCGTTTATGCACATTGAATATTTGTACCTTTCCATGCATTGAAGGCAATATGTACATAACTTATTCATTTTATGTTTTACATTATCAGAATTTACGTTATCAAATCTTAATATTAGCAATTATATTAATGGCAATAACATTTTACTGGAATTCGTTCAAATATTTAGTTCGCGGACAATTTGGTACTAAAGTTTTTTTCATAAAAGAGTAAAAACTGTACAGAGCTAGAAGAGAGAGCATAAAATCATACTCTACAAATTTACAAGAACTACGAATGTAATCTTGGTAATAAGACGCATGCTGCACAACGGAGAAAGATTCGTCGACAGGAAGTGCGTTGAACCGCAGCATAACCTTGGTGCCGTCACGGGTGCTGCATCCCGGTTGGCAGGTGTAACAGCGCAGCAGTGGAAAGATGATCTACTGCAATGACTGCAAAGGTCAGCAGATACTGAAATCGCTCGACACTCCCATTGACAGCTTCATTCTTCTACCTTCCGATCGGACGTTGATTAATTTCTTTTTTTCTCGATATTTAAATCCATCTGTTTAATTTTTCATGAATAATATACAAATATATTTTCAAAAATGCATTTATATCTTGAATAGTTTTAAAAAAGTTTGAATAGTTTATTGCACATGGAAAGAACAATTGCTAAAAATATAAGTAGATACAGATCTGAAAATAATTTTGTTAGACCATCAAAATAATTATGTAAAAAATTTAAGTTTGATAAACAATATTGTAGAAAGTTTTGACATTCTAACAACTAGTTCGTTATATATAATTATTTTAATAATCTAACAATAATATCCAACAAAATTATTTTTAGATATGTATCTCTAGCTAAATTTTTAGATACCTCATCAAACATTCTTTTCGTGTAAAATACAAATAAAATATTATACTTCGTTTATATGTTATAGCAATTACGTTTTATATGTTATGACAATATAGCATTTCGTTTTATTTTAGATTCAATTAAAATTTATGTTTAATTAAACTCTTAACTGATAATTACTGCGGTTAATGATAGTAAACTATGTCAAATAAAAATAATGGCGCAATACGTATAAAAATAATATCGCTTTTTTATTACAACATGTTACAATGATTGTAAAATAAAAACATTTACTTGACTCATAAAATATTTCTTTTACAAAGTGAATGAAACAGTTTCTGCGAATTGTTTTCTCTTTTATTTCTTTCAAACAAATAAGTTCCTTATGCAATTATGCGAAATGACACACAGGTTTACGATGACGTAACTACTTTGCGAGATTCTTATTTCTAGAAGAGCCGTTTTTTTCTGAAAAGCGGACGCCGTTTCCTGTACCTTTCCGCGAAAATAAGTGATTAATGCATAAGTGTGCGAGAATGCGTCGCTAACTAGTGTTTCAATAATCATAGTACCACCTTCCCTCCCACGATAGTTTCCTAAGTTTATACATGATGCAAACTATATTATAGGCCACCGATACGTCAATTACGTAGATATGTTATTCAACAATGAAATTCAACTATAAAGGATGCGAATGTAGTAAAATAACATAATGTATAAATCTCCATATTTTTTATAAATTCCAGTGCTTAATTAACAAATTACAACTTTTATTGAAATTATGTGACGTAACTGCAATATTATAATAAATAGAAAATATAATAGATAGAATCTAAGGAATTTCGTTCTTCACGAAGACTTGAAAGAACAAGGGAACAATTTCAGCTGTGAAGACGTAAACGATAACGAGAACCGACTATAAATCGATCTGAGACTACAGGGATCTTCAATGTATAATAAAAACGAGCATTGACGTAAAAGACGAAAGCAATATACGTTTATTTCTTAAATCACCGTCAGGCTGTTCGTGTTTTCCGCATATTCTCTCTCTCTCTCTCTCTCTCTCTCTCTCTCTCTCTGCGCTTCTCTTTTTTTCCTTCTCCCGTGTGCATAGTCGACGGGTGTGTGCACCGGCTCGCTGACCTGTTGCATGCTCTTTTGTCCGGGACCCAGTGCGTCACCGGTTTTCTAAAATGGCACATATTCTTTCTGGCACTAGTAAGCGAAACCCGCGAAACAAGAAACCTGTATTGTTACCGCTAGAAATCCTGTAATTTCAGAAGAACGACATTGCGCACGTAAGACCTTGCGAGCTGCCATTCTCGTGTCTTCGATCAGCTTGATAGAGCTTTTTCGATACCTCGAACAGAACCTGATCCTTGACATCATAAGCCGACCGATGGCATTAGATTGTATCGTCATATCTTGATCCACTAAGATTCGAAGGAATGGATGTATTTGATAAAAATATTGGACAATGAAGAAACTTTGATAGAAAGATCAAAATAACAATAGAGACAAAAAGTTTCGAATTTTTCTAATGTCGTAAAATTAAACATTTGAATTACTCATTAGCTTGAAATTAAAATAACGCAAGCGTAAAATAAATGTACTACATAATGTATCAAACGCATAATCTTTCCACACAAAGAAATGATAATTTTGCCTAAAAACTTAGCTTATAGATACAGACCTAAAAATAATTTTGTTGGAATTAACATCAAAATTTAATTTGCTGTTTAACTAATTTTTACACTAAGGAGAAATGTAAGTATTAAATTTTTAAAATAGAGAAATGTAAGTATTAATTTTTTTTAAATAAATATTTATTATATAAATATTTGTTCAAATAATATTAGCTAAAGATTTACTAGATATAAACATTTATTTGGTACATATATTTATTTGGAAAATCATTCATTTCAATTATCTTTTTTTTATTTAATAAATATATTTATTGACTTTTATGTAAAATGTTAATACTATTCAAACAAATACTATTCAATACTATTCAAACTTAACCTTAATACTATTCAAATACTTATTAAAATTTAATGCATTTTTTCTCAAGTAGATACTTCAGAAAAATGTTTCCATATATCACATGAGCAATTATTAAATATAAAAAATTATCAATAGAAACTAAATAAAATTATATCGATTCAATAATACATATTTTATGACATATGTGCAAAAAATATATTGTTATATGTCTGTTGATCGAATATTTAACACAGAAAATATATATGCATATTGTATAATCGTGCGCACAACTTTATGAACTTCACGTCCCAGATCTTGCATTAATATCTATGATAAATAGTGCATATTTTTCGTAATGCAGTAACTCTCTCGCCGGACAACAGCACGAGCTTCGAACAAAAAAATATCTGAAACAATGGCGGTGATTCAAAACATCGGTATATGAAATGCGTGAGGCTGAGGCTCGTCCAATACAGCTTTGCCTAAAACTGTTTTTATTACTTTTTTATTATACGTTTACCCGTCTGTGAATCGGGATGCGTGAATAAAACGACGCACGTATATGTGCATGGTTAAAAAAAAATTCATCGCGCGACTCTCGTTGAAGGTTTGGAGACATATGTCCACCGTTGCCTGCGGATGAACGTCAAAAGTGTTTTAAAAATTCATTTCCCTCGGCGGAAAATATAGCGACAGAAAAAAAGTCTGCTTTTATTCAGCGTCGAATTACCCGGCGTCGTTAATCCCGAGTCGAGAGACAGGAAATGGCCGGAAGATTATACGATGCGAATCTCCGATTACAATGTACAGCTAATCAGCGTTAACCCTTGCTATGTCCTCGTACACTAACGTTATGAAAAAATCTCGCGGAATAGGCAGAAAGTAGCGCGATTCAGGTGACATTCAGAAAATATTGGTGAAAGTAGAAAAAGCCTATTTGTACTTGGCTCTGTGGACCTCCACCTCAGTAAAATCTACTTTCATGTTCCACATTGCTACGTTTAATCATGATCCCTCTTCGATATATCATTACAGCTGCAGTATAATTTCTAATGTAGAAAATCGAAAGACGAACATGAAATATGACACGAACAGTTCGTTCATCCATGAAAAAATAATTATGAAAAAGAGTAATGCATCTATCATTAACATGTATCTCTCGCGTGTATACATAACTCGTATATTCAATAATTTTATGACATTATAACAAAACATTGCTGGTCTCATCATATGTATATTTTTCATAATAATTTTTCATAAACGACTATTCATTTTCTGCATTTATTGACGATTTATTAACAGCAATATAAACCGCGTCACAAGTATCATATATACAATATTAATCTTTCCAACTTTCGGTGATTACACGCAAGTAATGATAAGAAATTGAGTGTGGATTTTAATCGCGTCGAGATTATCACCAGAGATATGCACTATCGAATATCATGTGAATGATGTAGAATATGAGTCACAAACAAATACGGCGATGATCGAAGGTAAACCAGTTTGTTTTTTTTCTCAAGAATGATATAAACTCTTCCTTATCCATATCAAAATAACAGAGAACTATGTTCGCAAATTGAAAGTTTTGTCGTAATGTAATAATAAAGCAATTTACAATTAACATTAATATTAGTAATATATAATTGCAAGCTGGTACTGTAATGTTCATTTCCTTATTATTCTTCGATAAAAATAAAATGTAATTATCTCATTATAAGTAATTTAATTTAATTTACTATTAATGTTATTATTATTGTTACTGTATAATATATTGATAATCCATAATTGTTCTTCAATTTTTGAAAAGCAATTTTTATAACATAAAAATATAAAAATGAGGTTAAAAGCCAAAAAAAAGTTGAATTTTGTCGACTAGTTAATAATTATATAGTTATACTTTATAATAAGATACTTTTTTTAAAACTTTTTAAATAGTAAAATATTTTAAATTCTTTTAAAATATAAAATCTTCATAAGTGCAACATGTTATTATATCAACAAAATGCATTTCCACAATGAGAAAAATGTTCTGATTAAACCAACAAAAAGACCTAGCTAAAATAGCATTATTATAATTTGATTATTATAAGAGTTATAAGGTTATCAGAAATTCTATTTGGCCTCACCAAAATGTCATTCTGGTTGGACCTTTTGTTGATTTAACCAGATCATTTTTCTCTGTGTAGAGATATTATGTTTTAATATGTTATACAAGCAAGCAACATATGATATTACGTGTGAAAATAGAATTATTGCGGTAGAACTATGGTATAAAACCGAGTAGAGGATACCCATGAACAGGCTGGTTTCAATTTAGAAACTCGTTATCGTAACTTTCGTAACAGCACTACAGCGACATGGTAGTTTCGCACAGTACAATGTTTCAGTGTATCACCGCATAAACGATAGATGTAACTTATATCCGATCAAATTTTGCTGCGCGAATAGATTCCACTTCTGTTAGAATTGCACAAACATATATTTCCAGAAAATAACATAAAAGTCTAATAATAATCAAATATTTTCATAATATTTTCAAATAATAATGAATTCCATTGTCTTAGGAGGAAACTCGCGAGATATCAAATTCTAATTTTGATGAAACTTTGTGTATATATAGGATACGCGCGTAAAAAGATAAATTTAGAAAATATCAGTTGTGCCGGAAAGAATGTTAATATAAATCCCTAATATTTTAAATTCTAAATGTTAGATATTTTTGCTCTCTTTTTATTACACCCGTTATAAAGCAATGTATATGGAACATAGAATTATTCTTGAAGCGTGGAAAACAATGAATTAACGAAAGGAAGCACTTTCTTGTTGTTCTCATACAATTACAATGTAGACAATATGATTAGTAAGTAGTACAGTCAAGCAAGAAAATTGAATGACTTACAAACAATAAACAATTTTAAATTATATTTTTTATGCATGATATAAAACAATCATTGATAAAAATGTCTTAATTGTAGATGAAATTAGAACTCAGCATTTTAATTTTTTGAAACTAACGTATAGTCTATGTCAAAATAATGTGTATAGTCAAAATATAGTCAAAACATATTATTGGAAAATTATATTGTAAAATAATAAATTTTGCATTGTCACACACATCAATTATAGCTCGTTTAATTGTTGACCTGGGTTACTATTTATTTGTATAGTATAATTACTATTTATTAATTTATTTGAAAATTATACGTTAAAAAAGAATTGTTTTAATTTATGTTTTAATATTTCTAAAGCTAAATTGTTAGTTTTATCATTTAATAAAACTAGCAATTTATCTTTAGAAAATTTTTTTCCATATTAATTAGGAAGTTAATTAACATTGTGGACAATACCTTTTAATTAATAAGCAGCTTTTTTTAAAACTTCGAGTAATATTATTAATGACAAATAATAACAAAATGTAACAAACAAAATAATAGATATTGTTTTTTCTTTTCTTAGAGGAACAACTTTCTATTTCCAAGACATTATTCTTTCACATTTTAATAGCCACAAAATCTCGATCATTCTAGTGTTAAAATTCACAGATACTGAATGCATTCCAAATGCTAAATTTCACGGCAAACTCTCAATAATCGTTTTAAACGAAGCGAGATAATCGCGGAGATATAATAATATCAAAAAGTTTCTTTAATTCCATTGATCCGGTTATTAGGCTTTGTAATCCCGATGCTGGTGAAAAGTAATCGATAATGGACAGAACACGGTCTGTCGGCCGTGAGAATTTCTTCGCAGAAACGGTGGAGCATGACGCTCGTCTACTCTTACAGTCACTACTACGCTCTGGCAAGTGGAGAAACTATAACGGATCTTCCCACCTCGGCTTCCGCTATTCGTAGTAAAATGCAACCGAATGAAACTTCTTTCACGGCGTGTTGCAGCGCCTTAGGTGTGTCAAGTTAACCCACATGCGAATAACTGACTGAATACATATTGGATTTCAAGGAGAATACGTATTCCGACATATCGATCGTCAGTCCATCGTCAATTCTAAACTGACAGAAAAGCTATTTATCTTCGCTAATGGAAACCAAAATTACATATAGCAGGTGCTACGTGATATCCAACATTTCAATTTTTAATTTTCTGTATATTTATATGAAAAAAAAACCAAATAATTCCAAAAAGTTCGAAAAATTTTATAAAATTCATTCAACACATATTACAGGTTTTATTATAGGTTTTATATATACAATATTTATATTTTACATTTTATTTTTATATTTTTAATATTTTAATATTTATGCTTAATGTTTATATATTTAACAAATTACATTTCATATTAATATTAAATATGTACTTTTAGTAATAATTTGTAAGTTATTTAGTAATAGTTTTTTTAGCAATAATTGACTAATAGTGTTAACACTCGATCTGTGACTATATTTAAAATAACTAATAACGCGACAGAATTCTTTCCAATCTCATTCTCGACTCTTCATTTAGATACAGAATGTATCATTCATTTCATACATGATTTCATATTACAGTAAGCATGATAAATATTCTAATCTCAAATAACTAAATAAATTGAAAAACTTTCAATTTCTTAGATTTATATACTACAATGTTAATATAATTACTTGCTTCAAATATTACAATATTTCAGTAAATGCATAATTTTGTAAAAGAAAGAAAAGAAAAAACATTTGCTTATAAATATTATTTTTTACATATTAATTATATGATGAGTCAAATTGTGTGCAAATTGTGTGCAATTGAACAGTATGAATAAAATAAATTATAAATGACAATTTATTTGTCTTATGCGAATTCAATTTGTTATCAGATATTTCACTATAAAATATATAGCATACATATTATATAAAGATGAGTAAAACAAATTTGTTGAATTTATCGAAGGAAAATATTCCTTTCACGCGGATCAAGATAGAAGTATGTTCATCGAGTTTCCCGCAATTCTTACGATGTTCGACCTTGACGAGGCATCGATGTAATGCATAATTCATCTGCATGCAAGGAAACCGCATGAAAGATCGGACGACGTAAGCGCCACGGTGATGGTGGACGTCGACGAAGTGATCGGTCGTTCGTGAATAGGTTTCCGTCGTCTGTCTATCGACTGCTAACGTCAATTCGGAAACCGGTGATCTCGAACTCGACTGCAGAATTTGTCAGTCAGAAATCGTGAGAACGTGCGAGTAATACAAATGACGATTGCTGTCAAATGTGGGTGCCTCTGCGGCGCCTCGTGGCCACGAACGCCGTCTGTCTGTCGTATTAAAGCATGAGGTCACGAAGGGAAATATGTACATCTAAAATGACGTGAAGATATATTCCAGCAATTTGTAGATATATGGCAATTGTGTTAAAATTATCATTGCATTACATTACATAGAAACTAATTTAGAAACAACATAGTAAACTCACTAAATCGAGACGTCAATGTTCTTTTTCATCAAATAGCTGTTCTTATTTTAGAATTATTAAAACTCGGATATCTAAATCCGATAAAAAGATACTAACGACTGTGATAGTTATTATAAAAAAAAAACATATGAGCAATATTTCAGATGCATTTAATAAAATTAATGGAGTGTTACAGCTGTGCTATCAAATTATATTTTGACAAGATAAATTAGATTTTAACTTGATAAAAAATACTTTTTGGGTAGGTATCTTCTTTTAATTTCTTTTCTAATATACCTATAAAATGATGAATGAAAAGTCATACCATATTTAATTCATCCAATTTATAGACTTTGGTAATCAATTCTATATCAGTTCTATATCAATTTTGTTAAAAATAAATGTATTATATATAACTGAAATAACATTTCATGCGCCACCCTATAAAATAACTAATAAAAAATTTCGAAATTTTCCAAAAGTTAAATATCTTTTTAACATTGTTCCATTTTTCTTACATTATTCCTCAAATGACAGATTCATATCTCACCATAAGAGTGTACGTGACCCGCGGAAAAGAAAATTTCAATTGGCACAAGCGTTATCGCTTCGACACTATCTTGCTGCAAGCAATATTTCCATACACATATATATATATATATATATATATATTTCTCTCGACTATGCTCTATACTCAGACATTTCCTCCGCTCACCAACGGAAAAATGGATGCGTAAAAGTAATTTAAAGTTCGCGAGTGGATGGCTCGCATCGTCGTGATTTAAGTTCGCTTAAGACGCGACTGCGCCGTTGGCTCGTTTCAAGCAGATAATACGGGAAGACATTACGCGCAAAGTTATCTTTCCGAGATTGCAAAATGTGAATAGTACAAATACTATATTACCCTTTGTGACAAGCAAAATACTTTTCGACGAACAATTATAATGACCGAACGTACAGTCTACAATCTTCCCACATTAAGATCTAATATCCATATCCAGCTGTTGAGCATTATTATTCTGCTCGCATTAGCATTCGCGATAATCTTGAAAATACGCCTGCAGCGTTCAAGTAATTACTAAGAATGTTATCGCGCCCATTGCAATTTAATGTAGTCGGAATGGCTATAACTTTGCTATAACGACAACAGAACGTACTCAAAACTTTCTAGTATGAAGCAGAAATGAAGATTATTGGAGCGGTGATAATTATTATATACTAGACACAGCTTTATCCGTTCATAGTCGGTATGCTAAACTGTAGTTAAATCGAACTTTTGATATATTTCTAAAGAGGCAACGGATACTCGATTTATTTCGCCGTTTTACCTTAGCAAGATGTAAATCACGACGAAATCGATACTTTGTACCATACTCTTTTTCCTTTAGTCGCCGATTTACTGACGTTATACATCTCAAGTGAATCGAGATGTGTATTTCAACGGAACGCTACATTTGGTTGCGGTTCGCAAACCGCACAAAGAACTAGAGAGATACGACGAAGAAAAGCGCGAAGAATTTATCTAAGCAGATTTCTGCGTTAATGAGACTTGCATGTCGTCGCAGCAAATTATACCAGTTTGCATAAACGAAAGTACCTCACTCGAAGGGAATTTTAATATACGCCACTTCACACCACTGAAACAGCTTCGTGATAAATTACTATTATTACGTTTATCCTTTCGTTTCATACTTATATACTTTGTGCACAAACTATATAAGCAAACTACAACTAGAATCGACGCTGTATTTCTCAAACGACCTTTATCGCGAATACCATGCGCTCCAATAAGATCTGAACGCGCATTATCGAAGGAGAGAAATCGCTCAAGGAGAAAAGAGAGAATAAAAGGATCGTAGAACGAAAGACCGATCTTGCCAAAAAGTGAAGTAAAGTAGAGAAAACTCGTCGGGGCACTCGTTAAACCAAACCGATGCTATGTTCAAACTTGAAACTTCAATGGAAAAGAATTCACGTATCGGACGCAAATAAATTTAATATTTTTTTACCAATTATTTGTATATTTGCACATACACGAAAAGAATGATTTTATTATATATAACAATTTAGCTAGATATAACACTGAAAATAATTTTATTGAAATAATAATTTTATTGAAATAATTGTAGAATATTAAAATGTTTCACAGCATTACTCATTATACTTAAGTTTCCTAGAAAAAATAGTTTTGCTTTAAGTATCTAAAAATTTAGCTGGATATAAATAAAAAAAATTTTTGTTTACCAAAATAATTATAAAATATTAAATTTTCTTGCAACATTGCTCATGGTTAAATTCTCTATACAGAAAGAATAGTTTTGCTTCGGCTTTGCTGCACTGAAAAAAAATATAGTCAATTTTAATAAATATTTAGTTGAATACTGCCAACTAAATATTTATTAAATATAAAGATATATTCATTTGATACAAGAAATATTAATTTGATTTAACAATCATTTTTTTTTATTGAACAAATATTTATTTAATGTAAATAAATGTTTAGTTGGCAGTATTGACTAAATATTTATTAAAATTAACTATATTTTTTTCTCAATGTGAAGTATATAAAAGATAAAAAAGATAAAAAAAGTTCTGAAAATAATCTCCTTAGACTATAAAAAGAATTATGTAAAATATTCAAAATGATTTGTCAGAATATCCAAACTTTTTATGACATTACTCATGCTTGAGTTTCCTACAGAATTATTTTAATGATCTAACAAAATCATTTTCAGATCAGTGTGTATTTAGTTAAACTTTTTTAATATTTTAGCAAAACCGTTCTTTCCGTGTATAATCAAATATCATAAGAATATGTCATTGATTAACGAAGAATTACATATTATGTTCTTCTTTATGAAAATAGTGTCTCTCAGTTTTTAGCATAGTTTCCGTTTTCATGAATTTTTAAATAAAATATAATCAAACACACGTCTCGCAACGTATTCTGTTAGTCACATTCCATTTCTTTCCATTAGAAAGTTTTTTCGCTATGTTATAGTTTAAATATGGTAAACACAAAAATACCATTTGAATCATGATAGCACACAATTTTCACTTACAGCCTTATATTACTGTTCACTACACATGCGACTTCGTACTATATTAGTATCCATTGTAACCCGAAACGCTTTTACGAAAAGTTGCCATTTTCAATGGCTATTATAAGAGTAATTTCTCAATTCACATCCAAAATTTTCTCGTATTTTACAAAAAAAAATTTCCTTTCGCAGCTGTAATTACAAATCATAATTAGTACTCGTATTTCTTAGCCGGAACAAATATTTGCATGATTTTCACAGGAATGATAAAATTGCAGACGAGATTTTCCGCCTTGCGCGATTCCAATTGAAGAAATGTTTATTCAATCCAAGTAGCACTCGTGATGGTCCTCCCTCCCACTCATTCCTCCCCCCTCTCTCTTTCTCTCTCGCAAAACTATATTACAATTATTATTTCTTGGTTTAGTTCATCGTAACGATCGCTTCTTGCCCTGCGGCAGCCCGAACCGAAAATCAATGTCTCTATTGCTTTTGGCCGAGCTCTCTCACAGGCCGGTAAACCATAAGTATCCGCGTTAAAGAGGGGAAAAAAAGCCTCTTGGCTCTCGTGCACGTCGTGCTCAAAGCACCTTGTAAGAACGATGCCGAGTTCAACGGGAATCTAGTAGCGTGTTCTGGGCTCGCTTTTGCCGCCAGGCAAGGAACGCGTTCATCGGTGTGTGTCTGATTGGCGGACATGGGTGTAGTACGGTGCCGGACGGGTGCACGGAGATGCTCGGACTTCTCAGCCGACAACTCGCCAACGTCCATCAAAAAAGGAAGATATTCCCCTTTTCCGTCGGCAACGCAGTCGTCCAGAAGAAACGTTTATATACAGCGACTTTGGCACGTCTTCCGAAAAAGATGGAGCCCTCCATTTCGCGGCGATCCGGAAGAAGAGTCAAAGGAAGCGTGCATTGTACTCGAAATGTTACTATCATCGTTGAAATTGTTCTTCGGGAAAATATATCGAAAAAATATTTACCTCTATCAGAAATCTACGAAAACTATTTAGAAATGTTATAACTATTATCTTTAAATTAAAATTGTAGTTTTCTTAATAAATTTTTTCTTAACAATTTATTTGACCATTATCTGTTTTTACAATGTTTTATAGTATTCATGAAGAGCAATAATATAAAATTTAACATATGCATCGATTAATAAAAATGACAGTCTTAACATAAATTTCATCATAAAAATAGGAACGACTGAAGTTATACATTACGTAAGCATCAATTTTCAATTCTTCATACCAAGATAGTCATTAGACAAGAAAACATTAAGTTACAAGAGACTGCTGCAGTTTCGCTGCAATCTTAAGCAACGTGCATTAGCAAATTAAATATTTATGGTATATTATTTGTTTAAAAAAAAGCGATATATATGAAAAAAAACATGCTCAACTGTTAAACTTAACACTTAAAACTTGTTAGGAATATCGATATTATCAAATTATCAATATTTCTTGAATGAGTTACCATGATTTTTTCGAATTACAAAATAGTATATAAAATTCCAATTTGATTAAATAATTGTCATTATTGGCCTTAAGAAGGTGTTAAATCGTTCTAAAGTGATGTTTAAAAGATCTTTTAGGTATTAATTGTTCTAAACGATGCTTAAGGAATCTCTTGGGTGCTTGCTAATCATCTTATAACCGAGGTTTAAAAATAGAAAAAGGTACTTATATTATTGTCGCTGGTAATAGGCAAGCACCGTTTTACATTGCGTCTTAGTAAATTCTCAGAGCGCGTTTGCGGTTACAAAGCGCAGTGGAGGTGTCCAGGGCACTCTCAAGAGTACAGGCAACGCAAAGCCGCGCGTAAAGAAAGAGGCTAACGGAGTAGAGGCTTTCGCCTACTCGACCCGAGAAACCTGTTCGACCGGTCTTGCTTGGCCGACCGCTTTTGCCCCTCTCTCGTTCTTTCTTTCCATCGCTCTCTCTGTCTCTCGCGTCGTCCTCCTTCAACTTGAGTCCAATTCACGTAAACGCACACGAACGGCGCAGCACGTAAACGAATCGAAAGGACTTGAGGCCGAGAACGCATGGGGCACTCAGGACAAGAGAAGTACGTTCGTCCTTTGGAATTTTCTTGTATTGCAAATCGACACTTTTAGGATCCACATTCGCCATCGCGATGCTGAATGGAATTTTACGTTTCTACATAGTTGAAAAACATATCACATAGTACAACAAAGAATTGCTGCAGATATAATAAAGAATTGTAGAATTATGGATACAACAAAGAGCTATAGAAGATACCTCATCGCGAATTAAAATTCTTATTAATTACATAAAACACTTTTAGTTAGTTATTTATAATCATTAATTTATAAAAATATTATAAAATATTCTCAGTTTTAAATTATTTACTGAATTATAAAATATCAATTCCTAAATCATTCATTTTATTTAATGAATGCGTGATAGTTAAGGTAGCTATTTATAAACATATATTGTAATTATAAAAATATATTGTAAAATCTTCTCATTTTTTATTTGCTGAATTATAAAATAATAATTTTTTAATCAATTAAATATTAAATATTATATATATATATTATATATTAAATAAATTTAAATTCTAGTTCCACCAAAGATTAATTTTAATATTGGTTCAATTTACCTTTTATCATTTTTCAATTCTAAGAAAATTCTTTTATAATTCTAATAAAGTAGTCTTTTATAATTCTAATAAAGTCTTATATTAGTAGAATCGAGTTTCAGTCATTCACTTCATTTTGCAAAGAATATTAATTATTTATGAATAAAGTATAATTAAATTGAGATAGAATATGATAGAATCATGAGTATTAAAAATTGATATCGATTCACAAATGCGACAAATTTTTATGTCAATGACGTAGTATGTGTTCATGTATGCCTGCGACTCAGAGTGACGCAGCAAATCAACGATAATAACACGTTACTTCATAAGCGACCACAACAGACCCTCGTAAATAGCTGATGCTCTTTCGGACTCTCACTCCCGAACGAAACACCTCCCTCACCGTGGATCGTTGAACCCTACGGGCAGCCTTGAACCCTTCAACCGGCTTTCCTTGCTCGTACCTTGGCGCGGAACGTTCTAGGAAGTATAACGACCACAAGTAAAAGAGCCCCCGCCGCCTCTCTCTCGCGCTTTGTTCCTTTTTTTTTCCTTTTTCCTTGAGTTCTGGCGAGGGTTTCTTAGGATCAGCCCAGAGCAAATAGCAACGAGGATCTAGAAAGTTATTCTTGATTACTTCTGCAGAAAGGGAAAAATTCTTTCTTCCTAAATTATAAATATGAAAGAAACAATCGACGATCAGATAGTAACACCTACTCAATTAGGTTTCAATTTGCAACCCTACGATAGTTTTAAACTAGTATATTGAGGTTCATTTCTTTCTTTGATACAGTCTATTTATCAATGCAATATATTCGAAATACATGTTATAAGTAATATTGCAGCAATCGCATTGAATGCTATCAAGCCAAGAAGATTAGATTCCATTTGAAAGCACTATTTACCAGATCTCAAGTTTTGAGACTGAATAAGCTAAAATGAAGTAACCTAGATTACGACAGATTGCACCAGAGTAACCTAGTTTACGTCATCCAGCATTACCAATCCATCAATCACAGCAAGATAGATTTTAGTACAAATTGCTTTCGATTCTTCTAAATAAAATCTTTAAAACCCATTTGAAATTATCCAAAATCTATTATTCATTTATATCTTCAGAAAATTTACTTTTAGAGAGCGAAGATCTATTTTTTAAATCTTACAGTTTTTTCTTAAAACAAAATTGATTTGTTAAAATTATTTCATTGGATTCTTTTAAAATATGATGCTGTTTCAGCACTAATGATTTTCCCTGTAAGATTAATAGATCTCCGAATTTTCAATCGCTGAGTTTAAAAATCTATGTCCTAGTATTTTTTAGATATAGTATATGCAAGCTCTATATATGGGCCAGAGGAAATCCATATAATCTCTACAACATCGTGTATCTATGTATTAAAGGATTACCGATAGCTATATGTTAACAATAAATATTTATCGTCTAGGGATCTCTTTATGCTTCGATATTGAAGTGCCCAAGTCATCACATTCTCGCTTCATTCGCGTTATGGCGCACGGCACTGAAATTCAGTGTGAAAGTGTCGGATCGGCTCTGGCGAGGAAGTAGCCCCGGGAGTGCACTAGCGACGGAGTAATTACGATCGGAGCACTCCGTCTCCACCGCCAGTGTTAGATCTATGATCGCAAAGGATGGCCATGAGTGTGAGAGAGACAGACACGCAAGTAAACAGAAGAGAAAGAAAGAGAGGAAAGAGGGGGGGGAGAGAGAGAGAGAGAGAGAGAGAGAGAGAGAGAGAGAGAACGTCAAGCAGAGAGAAACCCTGGTGAATCGAAGAAGAATAGCTCGAAGGATGGAAATTCTCCAGCCCGAGAGGTGGAGGACAGAAGACTTTATTAACGTCCGACGAAGAAAGGTCTTCCGATTGGAAGACGAAGGAGACACAGCGGAGTGAATCGACGCCTACGCCATGTACTTCACCGTCCCTTTTCGTAACGGATTCGTCCCCTCCTCGATTCCGATTCTGTTGGCTCAGATCCCGAGACGAGAGAATGAAGTTCAAGCTAAAGTTTTTTTTATACAAGATGTGAAAATTGCGTCCGCAAAGAGAAAAAAAACAATGCTCAAAAATATTTTCAATTTTCGATAACAGTTTAAATTTTTAATGTAGTTAAATTTTTAATACTGAAAATTATTCAGCTAAAATTGATTCACTTAAAACTGCTTCTTAAATCATCTACGAATAGATTATTCTTTTTAATAAATTTCAATTCTTCACTGTCTTACTCTTTTTGTTTATACGTTAGATAAATTATCACATCTTTTATCTGAAGATAGAACAATCGGTCTTGAATGTAATATGTAAACAATAATATTTCCAATCAGGAGTAGTCTCTCTCTCTCTCTCTCTTTCTCTATATGTATATATATGACATCTTGTGTCTTTTGTCTATCGTGATTAATACTATGTTATTATCGCACTTCAAATCTCTTAATTGGTAATTCGACTTCATCATCACTCTTCACATTTAGATAAATTGTAATGAGATTAAGAGAATGCTCCATGACGGAATGCACATTGTGCTCGAAGTTTCATTCCTGGAACATGCATGTAATAACTACAACATCAATTCTTTTGTCGAAAGAATTACATCACATTTGCACTGCAATTTAATTACATATAAAAAAAAATAAATATTCTGGAATTAAATAAACAACAATCTATTGTAATATTTGATGAAAAATAGGACGACAAATTTTTAAATATTTAATATAAAACATTCATATTTCTCTTCTCTTTCTTCTTTCTATATATAAAAATATAATATACTATTCTACTCCTAAAGTTCAAAAATATTATCAGAAGAAACTTTCCCTTCAAATCTAAAATTACTTTTCTTATATTTTCCATCTTCTTTGAAGTTTTATAACGTATTCTAACATTATATCAAATATTATATAAAGTTACTTTATGTAAAAATACTATAAGATGACTAAATGAATACAATGCATTCGAGGTTTAGTACTGCTGAATTTACAAGCGGCGGCCTTAAATGCTGAATTCCAATTAAACATCGTTGGAGTAACGAGTGTCAGTGTTATCGATGTTCAGTCGGAACATTCGGACGTGGGAGCAACATTTCATTTCGAATCTTTTCAAAAGTCGACTGAACGAACGTTCAATCGATCAACCGAGGGATAAAAGGCAATTATATCCGATGAAAAGGTAGGCGACGAGTTTTACCTCGGCTTCGTTCGTTCTCGTATCGACGACGACAAACGAGGAAGAATCAGAAACAGCCAAGTCACGACTTTCTTTAGGACGTCTGGTGTTCGACGAGATGCACCTTGCAGCTCTAACAAACAACAATGCATCGTGTTATTTTTATCTCTCTCCCTCATTATTATTTCCTACATTCGTATGCTGCACCTGCACTCTTTCTTTCTCTACCGCCATGCATTTTTCTCCTCGGCTTATCTAAAGTAAACGCGGCGCAGTTTAACGACGTAACGGCGCTGCTGGCCGCTAATTTATCGAATGGAACTGGCGCGAGGGAATCGACGCTCGAATCACCAAACGAAAAAGCTTTCAATTCGACAACGAACGAGCCGGTTAGCTACTCTACGAACTTTAATTGCGCTGCATCCGCTACGTTTGCACACGCTGTGTGTAGTTTGAATGGGTTTGATCATCTCATCTGACGGCATTTCGGAACGAAGAAACGCACATGGCGATTGACTTATGTATGTCTGCGTACAAATTCTTTTTCATTCAAATAAGAAAAAAGGGAGGAAAAATTAAAATAATTTTCTAAGAGTCATAGACAATAATTTTTGAGCTGTAATTAATTTTAAAAAAGAAGTGCAAAAAAATTGATGTTAGACTATTGATATTGGAAAATGATTTCAATTTTCCAAAGGAAAAAAACTATTTTTTCCGTCACTTATCAAATTTCAATTGCACTTATCATGGAACATCCTGTTTATCTCCCATTCTATATTTGTAAGTTTTACTGTCAATCTAACTGAAATTGCCAATTTAGATAGCAACTGATTAAAGTAACCGTCCACGCATGTCGAGCAATCGCGTATCTTCAAACAACAAATGTTTGTAAACCCGCATCCGATTTTTATTGGAAACGCGATGTTTTCGCACTGGATTGAAATTGTTGGTTTGATTTTGACACAAATTGGCTGTCATAGTATTTCAATTTACACGGACGAATGTTGTCTACCAAAATAAAGCGCAATGTATTATCTAAAATCGTAAATTGACTCTTTTCTGAAGATATAAGAGAGGAAACAGATTTCGCGATGCAACTCGCGGTTAACGCCAGTATATAAAAGCAATTCGTCAGCACACGTATGCGGCGGTTTCGTATTATGCAGACCGTATTCTGCGATTTACTGGCGAAACCCCACTGCCGCGCCGTCATTCTGATCGATTTTCTGTCCGAAAAATGATATTGATATACGAGAGAGCCAGTCGATTCCAATCCTCCCGGGAGGGATCGACGGCGAGGCGTACAACGCCAACGATGATCCGTACGTCCGCAGCACGTCGTTGTGCATCTTCCCCGTGCCTATATATAACGCGCACGTGTACACATGCAGGGTGTCCCGGAGTTATCGTGCTTCCTCCCGTCTGCAGATAAGGTCCCATAATGAAAAATGAATGCTGGAGGGGGCAAAACAGAAGCGAAATTGAAAACTCAAGTATCATGTTGGGAGTTTCAATGACTTTGTATGTCTGAATAAGTAACACTTTATTCTCTAGCTATGTTCAAGAGCATTTTATTTAAATGCTTAGCTTAATGCTTCATTAAAATAAAATTTAATATTAAAAGTCAAGAGAATGAATTAAAATGTCACCGAATGTTAATCCATCTCCTCAGAAAATTATGGTATCGATTTAGATACAAAATGAATTGTAAAATGTTCGACAGTTTCGATAATCAGAGCGAGACATTAAGTTTTATTCCTGAGCATTAAATGAACAAATATAGATTTCATTAACTAAACATTCATTAAATCTTTATTTCTATTATTAAATCAACATAGTACATGGAGAGGAAGATTTTGATGAAAGATCTAAAATTTTATTGAACACAGAATATAATTTCGTTAGACTATCAAAATAATTTTAGAAACTCAAACTGAAATAAATATTTGATAAATACCAAATTATTTGCAGCATTGCTTATTATTTTTTAGTTACCAACGAAATTATTTCAATGGTCCAAAATTATTTTCAAATCTATATCCAGCAAAGTTTTAAATCTTTCAACAAAATCGCATTCTTTCCATGTACATATTCGAAAGTACGATAATTTTGGAATCACCCTGTATGCTCGCAATACGGTCGTCATTACGATGTGCTATAACGTGAGACGATATATATATATATATATATATATATATATATATATATATATA
>NW_012130088.1:637529-644198 GCF_000143395.1 Atta cephalotes
ATATATATATATATATATATATATATATATATATATATATATATAATGTAACTATGTTGCGAGGGGCTTGGTTCATGTTCATCGGGCGACCGCGCCGTCATAGAACATCAATGTGGAGTACGTCGACGAATCACGCGACTACAAAGCGTAGAATTCAACGTGATTAACGGTCGTTAGGGATCCTAATTAACTGGTCGTGACTTCGTTCGATTAGGCATGGCCAGAATCTATCAGCAGCGAATTTCCGGAAATAATCTTCTTTAATATCCTTATGGAGATCCGATCTTCATTCAACGAGAATTTTCTTCCTATGTTTGTATTCATTTCACAAGTCGATATTAAGTGCCTATCGCGATGGAGCAGTTATAAAATGACAAAAGCTTCTTGATGATTGATCGACTAAATGTCGAATGATAAAAAGAAAATATCGATTTTCATTCAGGCAGATATCGAAGGTATTTTCTCTTCAATGTGCGCATTTCGTGATACTTACATGATATCGATTTCATATATATAACTGTAGACATCTAATATTAGATAATCCAAACTTAATGATTAATTCGTCGTTCGTTACTGTATTTTGTTACTGAGAGGAAAATGTTTGGATTTGTAGCTATAATTATGTATTACTATACTTATTATTATAATTATTACTATAATTATGATTATTACTGCTATAATAATAATAACAGTAATAATAATAATAATTATGTGTATAGTTCTAGCAACAAATGTATATAGTTGGCAAAATGACTAGAATTATAGTTATTATAATCATAAAATAGTTCAAATTACCATAAAAATGATTCAAACGACTAATTTTACAGTTATATTTTAGGATAATCATATTTAGAATAATCATATCTTTTATGGTTATCCTAAAATTTTATAGTTACAAATACCAACCATTTTTCTCTCCGTGTATTATTATATTTCTTATTTACATTTGTATAACTTTTTTTATTATTAAGAAGATATGCTTTCCTAAAATGATATAACGATAACAAGGCGTCCGGTAAATTTTGACAAAGTGCTCGTGTGTAGATAAAGCGGACTAAACTGTCAAAATCTTTTACCACTTTGTAATTTTAACAATTCTTTTTAGTTTACCTAATGAGCACAAAATAAATTTAAAAATATCTTCAAGAATTTCCTAAGAAACATCTTTAAGATATTTCATTAAAAACTCTGGAAGAAATCTTAAAGTTTTATGCATCGATTTTATCCAATTTATTCGACAATCTTAAGAAATTAATATCACGTTCACTATTGCAAAAATTGCAAAATGGTAGAGGACTTTTCGATTTTATCTATCTACACAAGAACGCTTTGTCAAAATTTACCGGACATCCCGTATAACTTATTCCCAATCTTTCTCCTCTTGCTTTTTTTAAGTAAACGCGTTCGAATTAGCAAAAAGTTTTAAACTTCTCATACGGCCGCTATCAGAAATTAAATTTCAATTAACTTATTATTAGTCCAAGTGCAGTGCGGCCCGTTAACCCATATTGCCCGCTTAACGAAGCTCGGCGACGCTTACGGGAGCAATGCGCTCTGGCTGCATTCCCGCGGAGGGTAAATTCCACAACGATAAATGCTAAAAGCGCGTAGATTCATCATAGAGATTTACAGTGGCCGTACGGCCTGGAATCGTATTTTCTAGTATTAGGAGAAGATGGGCGAGGCTCGTTTTCCCTCTGACCAACATACACACACATTGTGAATTCGGAACGAACCCATTATAACCCATAATAGACACATAATTTACGATAACATGTAACATACATATACACGCATAATCCCGTTATAAACGCTCAACACGATACACGTGTAAAAGCCGTCAAGTTATTCTACCATGAATTACGATAAAGATAAAGACGCATTTGGACAAACAGAAGCTGAGAGGTGTTCAAGATATTTCGAAACTTTATAAGAGATTTTGTAATGATATATAATAATTATGATAATTATTAACGTATTTATGATTATTATTATTATAAATATAATATTTACCAAAGATAGACAAAGAAATAAGATCAAACATATTGTTTTGACAAGTATAATATTTGTACAAATAAAGAAAAATAATCGCACGCGTGCGCAAATGTAATTGGCATCTCAAACAGTCCTACATAATTCACTTTGATTTTTTACAAAGATCAAACATTATGTATACTGCATTGCGTGATGTCCACGCTATACACATTTCATTTTTACAGCATTAAATTGTTTATCTTGCGTCGTGGATTTGCAAGTAATACGAAAAACGTTTCGCGACCAAAAAATAATTCATTGGAATGTGGACGATATTTTAAAATCTAACAGACTTTCGATATTGAAATACGAAGAGCGTAGCGTAGTAAGTTGGCGAGGTACTCGAAATGTTCACGCGTTCGATCGGCGTACACATATACGGCAGTAAAAAGGCGATGCCTCTTCCAAATTGCATTTGCAATTCAGATGATATAACGGTGATGTTTATCTCGCGATATATTTTCGATATCGACCGGATGAAACCCGGACATCCTCGAATTCAGAGTAGCCACTCTGTATCACACACGTTTGTGACTAGTTTCTTTTATAATTCACTCGATACGTGGCTACGCGATGACATAATTCAATGGTATTAAGATCAATAAAATGTTTACCGAAAAACTGGACGCGTCATTTTTGTTATTATTATAAATACATATACACAATGAATTATCAGAGAATTGTATACTTCTCTATTAAAAAGACTCATATCATATATGCTGACACGGAAAGGTAAAAATAGAAGTCAACGAAGAAGACGGACGGCACACGCGACATTTTTACTTGGAAACGAATTATTATACTACCTGTAATAACTTGCGACTTTTTAAAATATAATTACGTGCGTGACAGAACTAAAAATTAGCATATTGCTCTATAATTAAGTAATACAAAAACTAGAAATTTATCTGATCAATGAGAGAGATAGAAAAAGAGAGAAAGATTTATTACAGAATGTAATTTCAAATTATGTTTATAGAAATATTATTATTAAGAAATATTATTATTCTGTAAATAGAGAATATATAGGAATTTTTTTTAATTCTATATTATCTTGCTTATTATCAAAGAATCAAAGAACTTCACAAACGAACGGAAAAATTCATATCAGCTTGCAAAAGTAATATTACGCCTACGGATCAAAGTGTTAGAAAAACAGGTTGAGAGCACCGTTGACACTTTCGCAAAATAAAAATATCAAATCATTTAAATTTTCGATCGAAGAGAATCTTGGCAATTTGCCCACTTCCGATGATATTCGCGTTATCGAAAACATCGCGTCGACATCTAATTGCAAAAATTCCGACATTCAAATTCCACTTTAACGAGAGGTGTAATTATTTTATCCACGATTATGACAGCGAACAAACTATCGACTGCAACGAGCGACCAATCATGCAAAATGCAACTAATTTATTTATTCGCTTATGAGAAACTGACAACAACATTAGCTTTGAATAAATGTTACGAAGAAAACAAGACATTGAAAAAAAATGTTTTAATTAAACCAACAAAAAACCTAACAAAAATGACATTTGAATGAGAATAAGCAGATTTCTTATTATGATCACTAGAAATTCTGTTCAGTCTCAAAATACCAATCTTGTTAGGCCTTTTTGTGTTAGTAAACACATATCTTTCTTGATGTACAGAATCATTATTTCATGTATCTTTCATGAAACAAGAAAAAGAGATATTGTTCAGATATTGAATTTGTAATTCGTACATTCAATGTATATAGATAATTTTAGGATTTATGATCATATATAAAAAAATTGCCCTAATAAAATCAAATTATAATCAGATATATATATATAAGACATAAATAAAATAATATGAAGTAATCGTACCAAGTATGAATAACATAATTTATCGAATTAAGTAATGTAATAATTATCGAATTTTAAGTGTTATAAAATTAATGTTGTCAAACCTCAATGTATCTCGCATTTCAAGCGATTACAATTTACCGTTACAAAATAAAATTGGCTTAAAATGGAATAACAGAAGCGAAAACATGAAGTTCGTCATCACGGCGGAAAAATACACTGGCAACGCACTGACGCGCGTACAATGAATGCCGTTGCGTAATCATTGTGGAGGGAAAGTCGTGCGGGCGAGCGTTTGGTTAACTTGCGTGCTGTTCTTTACGAGGTCCCTTTCCGTGACCATGTGCTCTTTAGACCGGGTCAATATCCTTTCATCTGCTCGACCACGTACAATTAAGCTCTACGCAAGTGCTCGTTGATCAGTGAAGACTCGCAGTATCGCATAACCGAGTTGCTGAACTTTATCTTCAATGGCTACAAGCCCACGATTTCTTGTCGGACGATTCATCGGTCGAGTTTTCTTCTCTTAACCAATTTCTCTCGAGGTACAAGTTACAAAAGTAAATCAATATATAGCATATCCCTTTTTTTTATTGACGATTTTCCTTTCATCGAAACTGGATAAACAATTAAGAGAATGCGAAAATATTCGAAAGTTTATTTGTAGATATAGATTAAAACACAAAGAATTCCATCATTATTATTATTATAACATAGCCTAAATGTGACCATATAATATAAACATGAAATATTATTAATATTTATTATTATTATTTATCTGCCAGAGCCGCTCGAATCTTTTTAAAAGGAATTCTTTTTTAATTCATGAAAATTTTGTTGTTTCTTTTTTAACTATGTGAATAGGTAATGTTAATGAGTGAAATCTTGTTTTATCTAAGATAATTATAACTCGTATTTTACGTTCAATCATGTTTTGTTTTCTAATATAGAGAGATCAAGTTAAGACCTTGAATCGTTTCCCCAATAAGACAAAAGTGCGCACAGTCAGCAATGCAGCGAATCTGAATTTCATTAATTATGCCTGGTAGAACATAGCAGGATCAGCAATTGTGCGTATTTTCACATCGATTCTCGAAGCTCTCGCGATGCATTAGAAAACGCTGCTGCACGAACGGTTAAATGTGAACGGTATAAATATACGATATCGATGCGTAATCCGCTGTGCATGCAGCATATAGATGCACACAGATATTTCGAGCGCCGATTATGCGCACACAAATATATGAGATTGTATGTATCTACATTGTAACATACATGCTAAACAGTATATTTGCATGCAGAAACTGTAAACGCAGAGATCATAAACACTTTTAAAGCACAGCCTTCCGGCGTAAGTCGCGGTACATTCGCAAATATCTTTTACTTTGTCATTACAGAATTGCAAATCACTGTAATCTTACTTTCAGATTTCCAAGTATAGATTATTAAAATCGACAAACGAAAAGAATAATTTTGTTGAGTACTTAAAAATTTTGATGTAGATCCAAAAATAATTTTGATCAAAATAATTATACCTATAAAAAACTCAAGCTAATGAACTAATCAAACTAATGAACAATGCTGCAAATAGTTTTGATATTCTAGTAATCAGTTTGAATGTCCTACATTAACATCCTAATTATATTGATAGTTTAACAAAATTACGTTTAAATCGTATTTAATTAAATTTTTAAATATTTCAGCAAAATCGTTCTCTTCGTACAATGAATTTTATTTTCATAGCACATAAATTTCTAATAAAATAAAAGATGTTCCTACAATTTCGAGATTTTCGGAAGAACGAATAAAAAATTGAGTTAAACGGAACATAACAAAATATAAAATTTTCTGAAAATTTTTTGCATATAAGGTCGCAAAATAATGATATCTATTTGAATTAAAAATTTCATTGTAATTGTATTTTTATTTTACTCTAAAATAAGCAGAAATGGAATGTTTCAAACTTCACAAGAAAAATCCGGAATTATACGTTCAAGTTTACGACACAATTATTTCGATTTGTTTACGTTACTAAAAATATCGAAATAAATTTTGCTAATAGAGAATAAGTAAAGAAAGTTATTAATCGAGTAAAACAGCGTCTGATTCGTTGATAATTTGAAGAGTTTATATGAGGGTAGTACTGCCGAAAATAGTCACTAAACCTGTTCCAAGAGGTAACCTGTTGGCCCTGCAACCGTGTATATAAAAACGTATGTATGTGAGTCTATACATGTGCAACGCTTAGAAAGCACCTGTCACGTAACTTTTCTCGTGACAGGGCGTTTCGTCTTTTGAATCGACGCATTCGATGAAATCCGACCTGCTTAGATTTATGCTTCATCGACTGCGATCGTGAGCGTTCGTTATTCGATCCGCTCTAATAAGAATTTAAAAATATAAAAGCTAAAAAATGTGTATTAAATATAAATTTTAAAAAATTGTTTACTAAATACTATCTAATTAAACTATTTATTATTTATTTTTACTATTAAACTATTTATAGTACATAGTATTTATAGTACATTTATAGTACATTTAAAAAATATTTAATCAGATAAAAAATATAATGTTATCAACATATTAAAAAATCTTAGATTAAAACTTTTAATTTCTTAATTTTTAATTTTTGTATTTAATATAAGTGTATAATGTTTGACAACGTTGATGTCAAACATTATAAAGATATATTAAATACAAAAGTTAAAAATTAAGAAGTTAAACATTTTAATTTAAAATTTATTGATTGACAATAAATAATCATATATATATATATATATATATATATATATATATATATACGTTA
>NW_012130088.1:644304-646619 GCF_000143395.1 Atta cephalotes
TCAACCGGTATAAACTGGATGGCTTCTTCGTACGCTTGTACTCAACATGCACTTAGCGATTTCATCTATACATTGAGTGCAAGCGTACAAATTTACACATCTATCTATATATTAATATATAATTTTCTGTATAAATTGATAATTATAATAATTCTCAATATATAAATATAAAATATAATTATGATGTACTCTTTCTCGATGTATTTTTCTTTTTTTACATAATTACTAAATATCTTATACATGCACTGTATCATAAAGATTCTATATATTTTTCAAAAACTTAAGTTTATTTATATTTTGCTTTTTTTAAAACAATGGATTATTCACTAAAATTCACTTGCTCTGCTATCATATTTTGCTTTAACGAATAAAGATAAGAAAATGATACAAGAAAAATGAATAATATTTCAAAATAGAGCATATTCTTAATTGCTACGGAAATGCTAGATGATTTATGTCACATACTCGTGACAGTAATTATTAACGATTTCCGGATGCGTCATTAATAGCATATATTACAAAACTATGCGTCAAAGTATTATTCATTGACCACAATTGCACTGTTCTTGGAATCGTTTTATGTGTAGAATACTAGGAATCTATATACAGAAATTCGTGCTTCAAATAATCTTGATTTTAAGTACGATATTTGTCCTTTTTTTAAATTGCGTTATCATAATATGAAATTTCCCTATATTAGTCGATAATCATACCAAACACGCATGATAAAATCTAAAAAGAGAAATAACAGAATTGCACACACAAAGTTGAACATGATCATAATATAATCAATCACAACGAGAAATATACATTTTAGATCAAAAATTTAGAAATTGATATTTTTGAAATTACTTATTCAGATATCGATAACAATATGCTTTTTTTAACAATAACAGAGAGAATTTTCAAATCAAATTAATACATCTAAAAAATTATTGAAAGTTGTATATAAGGATATACAGAATTATTAAAAGTTAAGAAAAACTTTGTTATAAAAATTTAAAAAAGCAATCCCAAAAATGTCAATTTCTTTTTACAAACTTTTGGCCTGGAATTGTACATTTCCAAGTAGAAATTAATTTCGAGCATCATTTAAACATTAAAAAATATAAACTCGTTTAAACTATGTATACAATTCTTGTTCAGGCGCTCAGGCGTTCGGATTACGAAGGAAATTTCGGCTAATTAGCATGCTGACCTGTTTCATAACGCAACCTACATTCTTCTGCACTTAAGCCATTGTGCATATAAGATAACCAAGCACGATATTACGCTTATTTAACGTTCGCTGACATCAGCAACTTCGATTTAATCCTTTTCTTATACTCGCGAAACATCGATATTAAAAGATCAATTAAAACTAACGTTTTGTTTTTCATAATTGCTTTAAATTTTTTTCTCTTTCATGTTGTGTGTTTACTCCAATTTTTATTTTCTCACGATGTTTTATACACATTTCATATACATTGATAAACGTCAATATAGAATATATCATTTCTCATCGTCTCTCATTTTGCGTTTAAACGCGAATCATGTAAATTGCAGTCACATCATTGACATCGTGCAAAAATGATAGTAATATTATAAACAATTAGTGCCACAAAAGTGTCGTTAGCAGTTTTCTGAAAGAAGCTTAGAATATATTAAAAAGTCATATTTAAAAGTACATTACATTTATTAAAATGCATTTGCTTAATGTAGCGTCTAATTACTATTGTTTTCTATCAGACTTGTCGTCATGTTTTCCATCAAATATATTTTTTACAAGATTTTTACAACGTGCAAAATGATATTAACTGATAGATTGGTCATCTCCGAATGCAAATTTGATTAAAAATGTCTGATCAATTATGAAGATAAAGCTTCGGAAAACATAAAGTTATTTTAAAGCTATTATTTTCGAATATTTAAAAAATTTGGAGAATTTTATCCAAAATACTGATAAAAAATCTCGTGTGAAGCATACTTCAACACCAGCTATAAATAATAATAATGATGCTTGAATGCCACACTAACTGTAAATAAATGTATTTTAGTGCAATATAATTTGACAAAATATAATTTTTAGTACATATACTCAGTTTCTTTCAGAGAATTATTGACAACGCTCTTCTGCCACGGGCTGTAATATAATATGTACTGAACATTCTCTAATCTTAGTTTCTGTGTTCCGTTAAAAAGAATTGAATATATTTCTTCAACTTGACTTTAGAGAGATAGAGAGAGAAAGAGGAGAGGGAGAGGGAAGGAGGAAGAGAGAGAGAGAGAGAGAGAGAGAAGAGAGAGAGAGAGAGAGAGAGAGAGAGAGAGAGAGA
>NW_012130088.1:648547-650993 GCF_000143395.1 Atta cephalotes
TTTTTTTTAATGTAAAAATATTGTTTATTATCTCCGCGTATATTCATTCTCAACAGATACTAACGAAACAAAGAAATTTTGAAAAAAAACAGAGAATAACAGATTTATGATTTTTTTTTAATGAAAAACATTGTTTATGAAGTATCTTCGCGTACATTCTTTCTCAACAGATACTAACGAAACAAAGAAAGTTTGGAAAAAAACAGAGAATAACAGATTTATGATTTTTTTTAAATGAAAAACATTGTTTATTAAGTATCTCCGCGTATATTCAATATTTAAATATTATATATTTTCTTCATATTTATTGTATTCTTTTTCTTATTCCTTATCTTATGTTCTCAAAAATGCATAGCCAATAAAAAGATATTTCTAATGTGTTCCATATATAGTATGTCTATTTTAGAATATTATTTCATAGATCTATTCCGAAAAAAATTGCAGAATTATAAACACAATTCCTTCACGTCATTCTAATTATTTATTAATTAGCTTAGACTCGATATGAATAAACTATATTTACAGAGCTATATTTATATAGACAGTATTTACAGAACTATAGCCCAAGAAAGGAATTTTTTATTTACTCCATTTTTTAATAAAAAACAAAGTCAATGGTAATAAATGTGACTGTCACAATGTCTTAATTTAACTGCAAAACTTTAATAAAATTATTTTATTAATTTTTACAAAAACTGGGATTTTTTCACCTTTCAATAAACTTCATCTCATCTTTTTATTCTTTTATTCTTTTACTCTTTTGTTTATGTATTAGATAAATTATTATGCAGTTTATCCAAAGATAAAATAACCAACCGACCTTTATATAGAGTAATAATTATTTCAAATAAAATATTGATTGTGATTAGCTTGATTTTAAATTTTTTATTTATTTTAAAATAATCATATTTTTATAAATCTATAAAAATATATTATCTTAAAAATACCTTATTAAACATATTTTATTAAGAGCATTCCTGTATAATTAAGTTCTCACTGGGTCACTATACATTATCGACATCCTACGAGAATGCATGTTGCATTTACGATCAAAGTCAGAGCATACTAAGAACTGCCATTCATCGATCGAGTGACTCACCCCGTCTTCGGAATTAGGTTACGACATGCATGACCATATCATAATAATTCGTTGAGTTATATGACGTCATTTGCAATAAGTGTACTCATGAAATTACATCTCCCGCATGACGAACCCGTCTCATGGCGAAATAAGTTTCACTCGATGCGTTATCTCAGAAATGCGAGTTGCACCAAGGAATTTACTTGGAATGCACCTTGCATCCTATTGCAAGTACAGTTGGCGTCCCACGCCCAGCATTCGCAATTGCATCAGATTTACATCGACCTTTTCTTAGAGCTCAAGGTGAGCACGAGTTCAATTTGAGTGGCATTAAAGCGAGAGACATAAGTTTTGAACAAATGCAACCTTAAACTTTTCCCTAAATGTATTCCAGATTATTTTGTACGATGGCGCGCACGCGATGTTGATATATATACATGATACTTTTATATAACATCATTTTCATCAAAATATAATATATACCTCGCGAGTATCGATCATCATGACACATTTATTCGGAAACAGTTTCGGGAATATTGTAAATATACGTTATTCATTCAAAATTATATTAACATATGAAAAGAATTTTGCAAAAGTATATAAAAATTTAGATCGAAATTATGTAAAAATAATAATATGTGAAATAAAAATAAAAATAATAATTATGTAAAAAATTCAATGCTGCAAAAAGTTAGACATTGTAGCAATCAACTTCAGCATCCTACATAATTATTTTGATAGTAAAATAAAATTATTTTTAATCAGTCTATCTAAATTTTTAGATACTTCAGCAAATCATTTTTTTCTGTGCAGATAAAAAAAATCGTATTTGAAGAATTTTCATTTAGTATCTTTTAAAAATAAAGTAGAAGTAGTTAAATCGCAAAGTAGATTAATATATCACGGATTATCGTAATGCAATATTAATATAATGCATACGGAAAATTCATACCTAATGTTTAAGGATTCGTTGAGAACAATAAAATCTTTGTATTAAAATATCATAATCCACGTTGAACCTTTGTTCTAATATAAAAGTGATTCTTCGCGAATCATGTTGAGCAGCGGCAAATAAAATAACACCAGTAAGTATCGGTCGTTGGTCGCGTTTAAATCGATAAACGCTTAGTATTGAATTTACTTTATACTTGCTTCGGACTTGTTTCCTATCGCTTTATATAGTATGTGAACGAGAAATAATACAAGTAGGTAAAGAGGGAAGGAAAGAGAAAGAAAGAGAGAGAGAGAGAGAGAGAGAGAGAGAGAGAGAGAGAGAGAGAGAAAGAGACTAAAAGTAAACTTAGTAGTAACTACTTACTTTTAGTTAGTGTACTACGTAATTAACTAAGTAAAGGAAAAACTAAT
>NW_012130088.1:651013-671681 GCF_000143395.1 Atta cephalotes
CGTAGTCGACGTACGTACGTACGACGTACGACGTACGTACGCGTAGAGACGAGAGAGAGAGAGAGAGAGAGAGAGAGAGAGAGAGAGAGAGAGAGAGAGAGAAAGAGCTAAAAGAAAACTTTGAGTAATATCCTTTATTGTGATCGAATTATACATAGGAAAACAATTAATATTCCCAAAACTGTGCTAATCAATTATAAGAGAAATATTTTCATCCACAACGTGACGGTTATTAATTCGATTTGGAAAAAAAAATTATTTAATTTATTGACGAAATATCTTGAGATTAACTTATACGAATGTCTGATATTTAACCCATAATTTAATTTTATCGAGAGAAAAGTAATATTTTTCAAAATTTTAATTACAATAAGAAATATTTAATAAAAAAAGATAATCAAACAAAGCAAACCCAACTTACTTCATAAAATTTACTTACTTTATAAAATTATTCCACTTTTATGTACAACAATAAATAACAAGAAAATAATTGTCCTATTAAGAATTAATCTCGTATCGCGAGAAATAGTGTAACGAGTTTCGATGTACTCGTTCTTAAATAAAACTGCTACGATAATTGCAAAATAATTAATGTTCCGATCTAAAGCCTTAATAGGTTGCGACAAGTTATTCGCGGGTAACAAGAAATTTTCTTCAATTATATCGTGATAGTAATTGTTCATCTGAGCGACATTTCCCTGTGGACGATCGGCTGCCACCTCGTTCGCTAATATTTCACGTCAATTAATTGAAAGTAATTTAACATTAAAATATTTAAATAGCACCGATCGACTAAAATCACGCAGGGTACATCATCATGATACACAGGAAGAGCATGAATCTGACAAGAATTAATGAGAAAATTCTTCATAGCGAATAGGAAATTGACTCCTCTTTAACAAAAATTTGACGGAAAGCCATTATTACCTACTACATCACTTTTCAAAATTTTTTTCAAAAAAGTAATTACTACTTAAATCAAATTAATCAAAGTCGACTTATAAAATTTAAATGAAACATGAATTTCATTAATATTCTTTCTTCAATTTCTTTAGAAGATATTAACTTTTTGTTCGACATTTAAAAAATCACTAATGCTCAATTTTCCTAATACATAAAATTATTAATTATGCATATAAGAAAGAAAATTAATACAAAATTCACCTTTGCGGAACAAATCTTGCTCAGCAAAAAATCAAATAACTAATAGCTAGCTAATTATTTTAAATATTCGATATAAATAAATCCTATGTATCAAATTTATTTAGCATGTTATGGTTTCATACATAATAACTTTTAAAAATCATAATTTCAAAAATTCTACATTATAAAAGTAGAATCAGAAATACGTATATAAATATGTATTATATTTTATAAAGATCTACAAGTTAAAATAATAAATATGTTTCCGTACCAATATTAATTTTACGGATACAACAGGTAAACCAATCAATACATCTTTTATAAAATTTTTTTCATATCGCAAATTTGATTATTGTGTTAAAACAAATAAATTGTACCTTGTCGAATTTTATATTCTGGGTCTTGTTTTTCTCTAATTCTTTTAATATTACGCTTTTAAAAATTAAAAAAAATTTTTTTTCTTTATAATTAAAGGTTATATGAAAAGATACATTTTTTCTCTGAATATAATGATTATAAGAAGCAAAACATTAATAATGATACAATTATTCAAGTAATATTTTAATATTCATTAATTATTCAATATGCATTTGACACAGAATGCATATCACTATGACATTAGGGCGAGCAATCAGCATTTCAAATTTCTCAGAAGTGAAAGGATTATACGGTAATATCTATCTTCACAACTTAAATTGTAACTATGAAGTTCAAAGAATAATAATGATAATAATAATATATAATCTCCCTATCTGAATTGAAATGTAATACGTTGAAACATATATAACATTGCGATAACCTATTGATTATTAAAGTTATTTAATATGATGATGGAGAAAAGTCAAAGCGAGTTTCGCAACAAAGTTTCCACGAAAAATTGATTCTACAAACAGCAAGAAGAAAAATTATATTTACAAACGAAACGGAGTAATATCTTTATATAATTCCATTGAATTTTAAAATCAAGTTGCTTTTGTGCTATGCTGAGAAATTGCAATAGACATTACGCTGATACATCATACTGAAATGTCATAAACATCATGGAAAATTTATTTCAATTTCATTGCATCATACTCTTTCCTTTGCTTTATATAAAAATATTCTAATTATTTATAGCAATCTATCTATCGTGTAGTATCGCGTTACTCCATATGTGAATGCAGCATAAAATGCATACATTTGCACTATATATAAAATGCATACATTTGCACTATATATAACTTTTAAGCCATTGCACGTATCCACAATAACGACCCTACTATGGTTTCGTTATCTGGTTCAATCATCGATTAACTCTAATCTATTGTAGTGTCACAAGAAACCTTTGTGTTCGAACGCGAACAAACATACGTGAATAATCATATCTCACTCGTAAATATTTTTCAAACGTATGCTATATTTACGACGAAATATTAATTAGCCTTTGAATTTTGTGATTGCATGCGCCATTAATCGTTTCTTAAATTTTGCAAATGCAATTGCCTATTGTATCTCCCGATCCCTGCGATTATTTCATATATTTACTGTACATACTGTACTTTCTGCTCTATAAAATCCTCCCAATATTTGCACGTATTATATTTACCCTGCTGCATTTTAATCGAATTCTACACGCATTACATTTATATGTCTCGTGATAAATCACCTGCGCCGAATCTTGTACATATATATTGTACATGCGCACAGTGCTATATTTATATTCACGCCTATATCGAATTTCATATTCATTATAATCACGTCGCGTAATTTTGGCGAATTTCGCTCATCATGTCTACACCACGCTACAAATTGTTCTCCCCCGCTTCTCCCCTCGAGAATTTTGTAAATTTAATATCAATAATGGTCCTATTAATCGACCATTGGTCGCCAGGACGTATCATACTCACGAACCGGTTCATTAATTATCAGCGAAATATTTTGCCGGTGTCACGTTTACCACGCGTCATTACCCGAGAATTCGTCTCCCTCGAAACGAGAGCGCCGTGTGTTCCAGAAGAATGTCAAATCTCATCCCGATTTTCGTTGGATTACAGCCCTAGGTATATCAGAGTAGTGTAATTCTTTTGTCAGAGTCATATGCTGACAATTTTTCTGTTGGTTATTTTGACCGCTATTTTGGTTTATCATTCAATAAGTAAGTAATAAATAATAAATAAGCTTAACAAATAAGTAAGCTAATTGTTAATAATTGTTTAACATTTAAATAGATAGGTGCCTTTACAGCATAGAAGCTTGCAGCAACATTGCTAAAACATTTGCAATGTTACTGAAATATTACTGGAACGTTGCAAAGTTGCTGCAATATTGCTGGAATGATCCGTGCTATAAGTAATTATAACTCTAACTCTATATTTATATAATTATCTTAAAAACCTTGATTTGGGAAAGAAAAGTAAAAAGAATTACTCAGAAATATTAAAATTCATTATTTTTACCCTCTATCTCATAAAGAATATAAATATAATATAAATTTAAGAAGCTTTCTACAATAAGCTATTATACCTAAGGTTTAAATCAAGTCATAAAAAATCATCTAATCACGCAGTCAAATATAAGAAGAATAATCGACTGATTGATTAATTTCTTACAGACCTAAAGCTTAGGTAATGGCTTACTAGAAAGTCTGTAAATATATAAGTATACTATTAAAAAACAAAACTATAAAAATAAAACTTGTTTGAGGTGTTCGGAGCACCCCTACTTACCTACTTAAAATATATAATTAATATGATATGGTTATTAGGTCAAACATGGTGCACATTGATACATCTAGATTGATACATCTCCTATGCTGAATGACGGCTAAATACCGGCATGCCGCGTAGCGAATAATCTCGAGGAGGATGCATTTCCCGCCAGCGGCGTTTATATTCGTTTCATATGTCGACGGGCGTCATCGTTACGCGTTCCGCACGCAGAATGCACGTAGCGTGGAGAATCACCGCCCGCGCACACCGAACCTTTCTCGCCTCTTCCGACTTCAAAGCACACACAGAAGTTTTCCCACGAGTTTCCCTTTCCCGCGTATCTTTAGCGCGTGCGACACGAAACTGCGACGTTCGCAGTGAAAGAGGAAAAGTTGCGAGCGAGTTGTACCCGTCATTTGCCTAAACGCGTTTGCTTTCCGCGAGGTAAAAGTCACAAGAGATCGGAAAGCTACGTCTTCTTTCTTTTCTCTCTTTTTTTTTTTTCATGAATGCGTTAAATTGTTGCAGCTATATTCGCTCCGTATTGATTATGTTCAATTAAAAAAAAAGTAGATTTGCGATTGCTGGAAGATTCTTTAATATGATTGATTTATAAGTTTATATCCAACAAGGAAAAGCAAGAATTAATCATATTAATCTTAGAACGATGTTTATATTAAGAGTACAGTATAATTATTGGTATGTAAATTTTACATCCAACGAAGTAGGACACTCTTATTGTAACAAGATAAATTTTACACTTATAAATTTTCATAAACACAGTTTAATTATTAAGTTACAAGAAAAGAAAAAATAAAGTACACTGTCAAATTCAATCCTGTTAATCCTATTAAAGATATAGCTTAGTACTCAATGATTTCGCTGCGATATTGCTGGAATGATCTATGCTGTACGGGAGGAGTAAAGAATTTTACAGTTGCAAAGCTGCTTTTTCTGCTGAACACAGCCACGACCGCGTTCAGCAGAAAAAGCAGCTTTGTAATTAAAATTCTATAATATCGTGGTCTTGCCTTAATTCCTCACCTAAATTCATAAACCAATCATATTAAAGAATCTTATAATTGCAAAACTGCTTTTTTTTTACTAAACACATCAGCAGAACATTTATTTTGCAACTGTTAAGAGTATCTTCTTCGCTAAGATAGGACTGTTTCTTTACATTTAAAAATATAATCCAGTGAGCACGAAAAAAAAACCAGTTGCAAAATAAATATTTTAGCGAACACTGTCACTGTATATTTGACAGCGCGATATAAACTGCGATCGTCGAGGTTGCGCATTTTATTGGCGCGCCGGATTCGAAACGAATCCCCGTATATGTTGCGCCGCGCCGGAAAAGCGCGCAATATACGACCGGATATAAAACCACGGTAAAATCTCATTATAACGAATCCCATCTAGAATCGAGTTGATCGTATCGCGATATTCGCGATGTATCAGACGTGTCCGATACCCTGCTGGGTAATGGCCAATTGCGGCCGGCGACGCAGTGCGACGCCTTAAAAAAAATGACGATCTCGTCATAACGGGATTTCACCGTGCGATTATGTAACTTATGCCACACGCGCACCTTCAACAATCGATGAACACAGCACGGCGATGACACAGGCCCAGACGGTGATGGTGAACGTCGTCATCCTGATGCCGCTGCCGCTCGTAGCTCTCGTGCACATCACAGACAAAAGAAAACACTGTCGCGAACCAAATTCCTCCAAGTCGGCGAACTTCAGGTTGTTTCGCAAACCGCGGTGCGGTGATGAAACACAAAAAACTCGCAGAATTGCCGAACGAATCGGAAACGACGCGAGATTTGATTTTAACGACGCGAACGCGAGTCGCGGGGACGCGCGATGAATGTGAATCGAAAGTCGATCCGAATCTTCGGAGTTGCCGTATATAAGTCGTTCCTCGTTCCTCGTCCGCGGAATGTCGACTAGTACAACGACAGAGGCGTGACCGTGAGAGAGCGACCGGTGAGCTCGACGCGCGAAGACCGTCTGCCGCGCGCTTTACTTTTGGAGCGCTTGCGCTTCGTGAGACATCGGCAGCCAGCCGAGTTCATCCGAGCGTTCGACGATCCCACTCCGCTCCCCTACCGCCACAACCTGCCGTTACACGTTAGTGACGTTACACTGTATCGCGCTACGTCGCGTCGCGCCGCGCCGCACCGTGCCGTGCCGTGCCGTGTGTATTGCGTATCTACTTTCGTTCGTAATCTTACGTTACACATACAAAAACAACTACCCCTAATAACATGACCAACGGACGACGCACGACTGTCTATGCGTTTATTTTGATACGTGCGTCAATCGTTACCCTTGAATCAATAAGACGTATATTTCCACGAACATTATTTTTTCTAGTTCGTTCGCTCCTATTTGCCAAGTTCATGTGCACTGAAAAAAAAAAATAACGGTTACGATTAATATAATTTAGTCGTAATTTATGTAGCCATTTTCGGTATCAAATGTACATCAATATGTATAGAATGTCTCAAAACTGATGATAAATATTTTAAAGCAGTTCTTTGTAATATTTTCAGATGAAAAATCTAATACAAAAAATGCCAAAGCTATGATTATTTTCAAATGGGATGAGTTTAAAAATTACAAATAAGGCTAGAATTTCACGCACTCAGTGATGGTAATATCATCAGTATGAAGCTATTTTATTATTGTCAAAGGCACGAAGTTCGAGGAAGCATTTCCACACTGATCATTTTGCTATCTTTGAGAGTCAGTATTTTTTTTTTACATGAAAAGAATAGTTTTGCTGAAATATCCAAAGTTTAGTATAAATCTGAAAACAACTTTGTTGGACTGTTGAAATAATTATACAGAATGTTCGAACTGGAGATTGCTAGAAAACTTTGTAGCATTACTCATTATGCTCGAATTTCCTGCATAATTATATTGATGATCCAACAAAGTTATTTTTAGATCTGTATCAATTTAGCAAGCTGACGTTATCTGTCATCATTTTGACATTAAAATGATATATTAAAGATATTTTGATGTAAATAACGTTAACTTGCTACCCAGGAAATTTTTATTCAGCATAATCATTCTTTCTACATAGAACTATTAATGTAATTATTATTATTAACATTACAGCAGTAATAATTACAAAAATGGAGCTCCTAATCATAATTATTTTACATCACAATTTTACAAATATTAGACACTTTTTTTTAGTACACGATACATTCGCATAAGTATGACTCAGGGTTGGTAAAAAAGCATGTTTTAAACGTGTTTTAAACAGTTTAAAACATGCTTAATTGATGTTTTTAATATGTTTTAAATATGTTTTTGTATAGTACTGTTTAAAGTATATTTGAAGCATTAAAAACATATTTAAGAAAAAACACAATACGTTTTATTCTTAAAAAAGACATTATTCTTTACCAACCCTGAAACGTGCATACATACGAAAAATTCAAACGATGCAACAGCAATTTCACACGGCACACTAGAATTATCGCAGTGGTACGACTTCGAGAGCCCATTGTTATCGAGTGCTTTACTTGCTTTTGTAGTTTAATCATTTATAGTACTCGCGTACGAAATTTCCGACTCAAACTATCAAACGATGCGAAATAACGTACTTTGAAATATACCATGTTCCAACGGACCCGCGACACTGTGACGCAGTTTCTAATACGGACGACTACGTTTGTTCGGCAATTACGATATTGATCACGATGTTAATTAACACTCTCCGGCGATTATCCGTCGTTCGATTTGACACTCCCGACCATTATTTTTACGCTTACTTTGCTCCAAACAGAAAAAATACGGAAAATACGGAAGGAATGAGACTCGTCAGCTCGCGTGTTACTTCGAGGCGCGCACGCGAAGCACTATGAACTTAGTGCAAAGTGACTACCAATCAAAATGAAGATAGCGCCGCGTAATACAGAGGCCGATACTTATAGTCAAGTCTTATATTTGAGACTGTTTTAAGTACAGATATAAGCCAATCAAAACGCTGTATTAGCATTTTAAGACATCACTTAAGACCATCTCAATAAAAACATGAATACACCGCCCAAAGTGCGATTGAAGATCGATTTATATCCCTTCTTATTTTAAGATTTAAGTAATGTCTTAAGTAATGTCTTAATACAGTTCTTAGATATTTATATTATTTATTATCAATTTTTATATTTAAGGTTTTAAGTACACTTTTGAAATGTCTGATGTCATAAACTAATTTTAGAACCGTATTGATATTTTAAAACACTTTACTTTAAACTTAAATGGTCTTAATATTTTTAGAGCAACGTATTTTATATAAAATATCAACCTTCATTCAAGTACGAAATATTAAAAAGAATAATGAAAATGTAGACGTAGGCTAATATTCATAATCGAATCTTATATTTAAGATGTTTTATGAATCAATCAGAGACTGCAATTAACATCTTATGACATTATTTAAGACATTATTATTTAAGACGATCTTAAAATAAGAAACTGATGAATACCCATAATGTTAGAATATCAAAAATACCCCACGCGAATAATTGCTATAATTATGTTTAAAAGAATAAATAATATAGGATTAAACAAGTGCCAAAGATACTACAAAACAAAACGCGAAATGTACGATACCCGTTTGTCAAAATCATGTAAAATACGAATAATTGAATAAACTGTGAATATTTTTCATACGCGATAGTTGGATATTCGAAACGGCGCCCGGCAAACAGCGAGGGGGAGCGCAAACAGCGTAGGGAAGCGAGGAGGAGCGCGAACAGCGAAGGGGAGCGCGACTACGTCATCACTTCGGCATTCGCTCGGCGACCTTGGAGGGGGACGACAGTCGTACGAGTCGCTCCAGGTGTGTCGCATTAATTTGCGAAAATTAGATATCTACGAACTTCTGTATGTAAGGTTGTCCAAAACTAAGGTATGTATTAAGGGCTAAAATAAGACTATATTTTATTGCTATAAATATTGCTTGATTGATTCTTAATATCTTAAGACTATATATACTTAATTTTGAATGTAAGAACCGACTACATTCTATTATTTACTATGCTATAGATTTTCAGTACTCGCAGTGAATAATGGAACACAGCTTATTAATATCAGTCAAAGTCTCATTGCAAATGCTTTGAACTATTTGATTTTTTCTTAATCAATCAGAAGAAAGAATTTTATTAAATGAAACCGATTAAGGAATAGTCCAAAGCATAATAGTATCATGTTAACCATACTCTTATGTCATTTACAATATGCGGAGTAAATTTGATGTAAAAAGAATAAGAAATTGACCAATCACAGTCGAATGTGAAAAGAATAATCGATTGGTTAATTTCTTGCTCTATTTCTTACCAAGCTTACTGTGCATATTGTAGATTATTAGCCCTCGGGCTGAGTATAATAGATGTGTAATATTGTGCAGATTACAGCAATTGGTGTAATTAAGTGCAAATTGGTTTATGTACTTTCAGTGCTAATAAATAATTTAATTCTTTTCAGATTACAAGATTATCGTGACAAAATAATACGTAATTAAAAGGGTTAAATTATTATTAACACTGAAAATATGTGAATTAATTTATAAAAAATGTCATTCTAAAAATAAAATGATACTTTGGTATTTCCTAAAAGGAAAGCAGCCTTAATTAACTTTCTGGCGATTATCCATTGCCCGATTTGATATTCCCGACTATCATTTTCGTGCAGACTCTGCTTTGAATGGGAAAAGCACGGAGAATATACAGAACGAACATTTCTCAACTATGCTATTTCAAGCACAATACTACGAATTAAGCGCAAATAAGCGCAAAATGACAACGCGAATCAAAATGAAAATGATATTTCATGATGAGACATTTAGAGATCCATGGTAGATTTTAAATTATGAATAAACTCGTCCATGCATGTATAGTTTCTAATTTAGACGCGTTTCGTATTTGATGGATATCTTAAGAGATTGAGAGACTTCTATTGAATTAATATAAACTGAATTTATATACATATATGTTATATACATTTGTTTTATATATATATATATATATAAATATTTATTGATAGAAAAAGGTGATTATTTGCACGTGTACAGTTTCACTATTCTTAGCAGAAAGACAAATCGGAACACTATGAACACTCGTAGTTAACGCTCTGCGAGCGCACACGCGTATTTTAGGCCAATTATTTATTGCCATACTCACATCCGTTAATTATAATCACTCACGTTATACTCTTTGCTCGCTATAAATTCGCGCTTAATGCTACTTTACATTTGACTCAATTCAATTTTACGTAATACACCCAAGTCTATAAGCTATGTTTTACTTCATGTTAACTGAATAATTATTAACAATATATTGCTTAGTGAATTTTGAATTTTTGTTGACCATATATTTCGCACAAATCAAAGTAATGAAATTCGATTAATGTAAAATGATGTATTTTAAGAAATTCAGAATTCCAATCGATACAATTTATAACAAAGCAATTACATCTGTTCAATGATTATGACGAAAGATATTAATTGTGATTACACGAGTTCATTAACACTCTCCAGTGATTATCTGTCATTCGATTTGATATTTCTGACCATCATTTTCATGCAGATCCTGTTTTGAACGGGAAACGCACAGAGAAAATCTGAAACGAAAATACGCGGTGCTATTTCGAGCGAAATAAGCCCAAAACAAAAGTAGTGATTTCACTTACAATGATTTAGATTTCCGCAAGGCGATAAAAGATTCTAAATTATGAAAATCATGCGAAAGTGTGCGTATACGTCTTTAATTTGATTACATTTCGTATTGCTTAACGAATTTTATAACTCGCACTAAAGTAATATAATAACCATTTAATCAATGTAAAATAACATATCTTATATTTAAGAAATTCAGTGTTCTAATCGATGCATTTTCTAACGCGAGGCGACTCTCTAATGATTACGATGAAAGATATTGATCGCGATTATACACATTAATTACTTCGCCAGCAAATGCCGATTTATTTGATTCGGCACTTCCGACCATCGCTTTTACGCGGACTTTACTTTGAAAAGCACAGAGCAAATACGGAACGAATTCCGGTGTTACTTTGAACTGCAAAGCACTACGAACTAAAACATTAAGTAATTATACGAATCAAAACAAAGATAGTTAATGTTTTACGATAATTTATGGTAAATTTGATCGCTTGCACTACACTGGATTAATACAAATTAAATTACGATTTATATAAAATGTCTAAATGCGGAGACACAATATAGATACTTTAGTAATGAAATAGTACATAATTCTATTTGACAATACTATTTATTGGATATTTTAATGGTTTAAAATATTTATATATTTTTACATTAACTTTATTAATTATAATATATCATAAAAAGAATGATTTTGCTGTATCTAAAGTATCTAAAAATTTAGCCAGATACAGATTTAAAAATAATTTTATTAGACTATCAAAATAATTATGTACCTCAAACTTGTTGTTGGAAAATGTCAGAACTTTTCTTGCTTATTATGCTTGTATTTCCTGTATAATTATTTCTGTAAAATTATTTTCAGATCTTTATCTATTTAAATTTTTAGGTACTTCAGCGATTGTTCTTTCCACTTTTATAGAAATCTAATATTAGCTGCACAGTACTGAAAGACAGTAATTATTTATTTTAAATATTAAAAGCACTGTCATACTTTTAAAACTTCAAATAAATAATTAATTACTATCTTTCAGTAATAAATTGGTTTTCTATAAAAGTGTGTAGCAATTTTTAATATGCAATCTGTTATAATACGAATAATCGCATTTGCTATTAGATTTCTGTGAAAGAAAGATGTGAAAAAGGATTCTAAATTACTTAATTGTACGTGCGTGCATATGTGACGTCTCTAACTCAATTGCGTTTCATGTTGTTTAGTTAAGTTTTTGTTGTTTAGTTTAGTTTTATTGATCATATCTCCTGTAAACCAAAACAATGTTCAAATTCTACTGATATACTAATGTAAGAATCACAGTAATATCAGCCCATCAATTGCCATCGATCTAATACATTTTCCTGATTGACTGAAATTGCCATGATTCCTATATTAGCTACACTCAAAAAATACTCGATTAATAATCATTATATGTAATAATAGATACACTGTACAATACGAATTGATGTATCTCAGGGGATGCGGTAAAAAATTCAAGATATAGAGGAGAAGATAATGTTATGGCCCCTATATATTGTAGTATAGACATAATGGCTCTTCTTAACACCTGCGTTATTAGATGACAAATTCTAGATTATTTATAAAATTATTTTTCTTCAGTAGCTTACCATTACACAATATATTAATATACATACACCATAGCCAGCATTTATTATAACGCATTTTTACTTTCAAGCATTTTGAAACGAATTTTAAGGTACACTGTAGCATTTAATTATACATACTTTCACATTCTTTTTAAACTTGAGTGTATTTTCACACGAATATTTGAGTGAATTGTTTGTTGTTTAACATTTTATTTGGCTGTATACATACGAGTCATGCAAAGTTAAACAATAGTTAAATGTGGTCTCTGCAGCGTACTGGTTGCTGACAGCTCTCTTTTTCGAGGTTTTCATGTCAAAATAATTATTCTGTAAATTGATTATAGCTTTAGTGTTAATTTATAATTTACATGTATAATACTATAGAATTTGAGCAGTTTATATGTGGAAGAAATCATGTATACATTTGCATACATTTTACAATACTTTATTTTTTTGTTAATTATTTATTTAAATATTTATTATAAAACAAAATCAATTTTTTGCATTTATTTTTGTAGAAAGCCCCATTATCGCTTTTTTTCTTTGAACTATTATGCAGTGTCTCCATATTTTTATAAATAGTATCTTAAATAATAAATGTTTCGTAACTTTGAGTCTAGAATCGATTAAACTATACTTTGAATGTTATCGCAAAGTTTTAAATTTAAATTTAAACGTTGATTATTAATCAATCTAAGTAGCACATATTAATTTTATATGTGTTTTCTACCTAATTGTAGAATATTAGATATGTTTAGAAAACGTATATAAAACGTATATATGAAGTGCTAAATAATCATCATATAAAATGTTAGTTATTGTATAAAATGTAAATGGTGCTTATCGAATGTTAAATAAGAATAAAATGCACCTAAATGTAGGTTGATGTTTCTAAATGCAGCCTAGAAGTTCAATATTGGAGTCAACACATGACGCAATTTCTACCACGAGAATTACGAGAGTTACGAATATAATATAGAATATACAGCGAAAAGTATCAATCGCGTTTGCAAATGTTAATTAACGCTCTCCAGCGACTGTTCGTTCAATTCATCGTTGCCGACGCTCATTTTCACGAGCAGGCTTTGTTGCCACAAGAAAATACATAGCGATGACAGCGTTAAGTATTTTAAATCAACGTAAGGCATCGTGAACTTCATGCAAAGTAATCGTGTAGTTAAAATAAAAATAGCGTCACGCAAAGATTGTGTCTTCGGAACACAAGTGAAAAAAAACTAATTACAAAGTACACAAAAAGATTTCAAATATACTACGTCAGTTTGATATTTCAGATTCGCAATCGCTTGGACGAGCAATCTCGTCGCTTATTTAGAAAGCTCGATCTAATCGTCGACCACGTAAACGCAGTTCGCAACATTATCTACCCGTTTATCTGCAGCCTCTTGGACTCCGGAGTAAACTAGGTAGGTGCAACTCCAGCAAGTATGTTTCGCGTCCGGGTGTGACGCGCAGTATATCTGCGGCTCGATTAACGTCGCAAGGCTTAAAGATAATCGCGATGATGTATGAAATAGTCCGACGCGTATCTGCGTTATTCTACAGTTATGAAACGAAATTGCGCGATCGATCCAAATCGAATCTTTACGAAACGTGACGTCGGAAAATAAAAAATTTAAATCTAAATAAATCTTTTTCTCCTAAGATTTATTATGCGCGATTTATTCTACAGTTTATTTATTTATTTTGATATATTCTACGGATGCAAAAGGCGAAAGGGAAAAAAGTTACCTTTGCCTTTGTTCGCTCGCAATAGCGTCGAGTAACAAAGAAATTAAATTAGGTGCAAGCTTCATTTTTTTCGCGACCGTTCAGGAATCGTTTTATTTCTACATTTTTTTATGTATTTTTCTCCATGGAAATTGAAAATTATTATAATATATAATGACGCTATACACTCAAAGAAAAATTGGTACATTGAAATAAAAAAATAGAGTATTCACTATTCACATCATTATGAAATTGCTGTTAGTGTGCGCTTTAATCATTTAAAAACTAATTCAGAATTATTGAGTTCTCTCTTCAACTCTATAATTTAATTAATTTTTAAGAATGTTTTCGATATACAACATTAGGTATCAGTCAAATAATCAGTCAAAATAGGTTAATATTAGTCAATATCATAAAAAAAAATTTGATAATGTGGTCCACAAACTGCAAAAAATAAAATAATTAATTTTGCTTATAATGATTTATGCAGAAAATGACATATTTTTGGCAATTTTAGATGAATAACTTATAAATTTGAATGAATAAGAGTAAAATGAATTTAAATAATTTTTATATGAATATTTATTATTACTTGATCAGTATATATATATATATATATATATATATATATATACACACATGTGTGTGTGTGTGTGTGTGTGTGTGTGAGTATGGACAAAATTTGATTTAATTGTTAATGCTACTTTCTCATTAAATTTATAAATATGTATTACAAAATGCATAATAATCAAAACAAACAAATAAATTAAATAACTTTTAAATTATTGAGAGAATTGTGCTCAAATTTTACGGATTTTCAAATGTAATGCATAATATTTGCTGAAGAAAGTGATTGTTTGCTGAAGAAGACTCAAAAGAGAATCGAAATGTTTATTATTGAATAAAGAAGGCATCACAAAGATATTAAGTTATTATTTCACATTAAGATTATGCACCTCTTCTTGCGTTGATTCTTATTAGCCTTGAATCAGTATTACTGTTATTTTAAATAGTGAGAGTTAAGATATTAAATTTTATTCTAACGTTCTAATTATTAACGTTCTATTCTAATCTAATAATAGAGCAATCTTTGAAATTTTTATATTTTTAGTATTATTTTTTAGATGTATATGTTTTAAATCAACACGGTCAATAATTTTCCAAATATTAGGAATTTAATAAAAAATTTACAGATTGTTCTTACATATGTCAAACAAAATCCGGAGGAGTTTTACTGAAGCAATCCAAAGTTATAAAAATTTTAATTTGCAACGAGAATTTATCCGTGACTTTATAAGAAATACATGGATAAATTCTCATTATAAATAAAAATTCTTATAATTTCGAATTACTTCAATGAAACATCTCAGATTTTATCCGAATGTATGTAAGAACAATCTGTAAAATTTTTATTCCTAATATTTAAAAAATAGGTATTAAATGCCGTTAAATGATTGACAATATAACCGATTTCGATTAACAATGAGAATAAGTATTTTATTAACTTCATTTTAATGTAACTTTTGTTTCAATTTTTTCTTAAGTTTTCTAGATTATAGATAATTATTATTATTATAATTTTCGGCTTTCACAAAGAAAAATACAAATAAAGAATGTAGAAATAAAACAATCCCCGAACAGTCATGAAAAAAGTTGTACCTTCCTTTATTAGCTCTGCGCGCGTAAAAATAATATTTAACAGTCTACCGCATTTGCTTGCAAAAGATTATAAATTCAAGGTAATTGGATTGGGGGCAAATAAAGATCCCTTTTCTTTTTGTTTGTATTTTATATACGCGTCGTCAATAGGGGAGAAGAGCAACGCCGGATTAAATATTTTATAAGATAGAAGATGCCTCGCTCGGGACCTTAATCGCTGAATTTATCTTTAACTTCTTCTTGAAATTTTGCAAAACTGTGTAAATGCAGCAAAAAGCGGCCAAGTAGTCGCGTTACTTTAAAGCACTTTGCAGAAGTTAACTCATAATCTAAGCAGAGCCTGTGTATAAGCCGACATTATGCGCGAACGACCGCGCTGTTTGAGTACCTCGGAAATGCACGCAAAGAGGCTATCTTTATTCCCTGACCAATTCGCAGTTAAAGAGGGGATGGAGGAAATTGAGGAAATTCGAAGTCTCACGATAAGAATAATCGAAATGGGAGAGTTGTTGATCTCGCTATCGAACCAATCGCGTAAGTTACACGGATCGCGATCGTGCCGACCGAAATTGGCCACCACTGTGTTCCTCGCGGTCATTGTTATCGCGTCGCGTAAAATCTCCGGGAAAGGAGGGCAAAGATACGTCAAGAGGCACAGCGTAGAGCTGCAGGCAGGTATATACTCGGAGCAACGAGAAACGAGCGATAACGGACGTCCATGCTTTCACAGGCACGCGCGGTTACGCGATTGTATTCTACGTGATACAACAATGAACTGGGATCGATGTTGCTTGTTTGTGTGCATGATATCATTGCTGGTTCGCCGCGAAAGCAATTCCACGGTTACGGTGGCGCACGTGACCGATACGAGCTGCACAGCGGGATGGCTGGCTGCTGCAACCGATACTGCAATCTACAACACAACGAAGAAGCCTCAGGGATGGTTTACCCTCCGCGCGTAACAGGTAAAAGGAATCACGATCTCTCGATGTCGTCGCGTAACTATCGTCATGCATTGCCGCATGTCATTTGCATGTGAATACGCATAGGGATGAACACACGTGCGTCGTTTAAGTATGTTCACCGAAATTACATTGGCTTAAGTTGTTCATATTTCGATTAAATAAGTTAGCCTTATGATATTATTCTGACAAGAACGGCAGTTTCAGTGTTGAGGAAAAATTTAAGAAAATAATCTAAGCATATGAGGCGTTAGGACACAACGAAGAGAAAAGTTTACGATAAATTCTGCGAGGAGGATCTGAAAGTCGGTGCCTCGACCGACGCAGATGGAAGATCATACAGCCAGATGGTAACACCAAGGAGAAATATAAGCTTTTTACATTGATGTGAAACTAGATTGAAAAGCTGGTATGAAAATCATTTTCCAGAAGAAAGGTGCTCAATTGCCGAAGAGAGAATCGCAGACAGTTTTTATTAGGAACCTTAACCGCTTCAGGCAGACGTTAGATATAGTCTGTTCCAAAAAAGTATCCGATCTTTACATATATCTTTGTTTTTTTGAGCAACTTCTTTCTTTATTGTGGAAAACAGGTATTCTATATTTAGGGGGAAACCTTGAGGAGTACCCTCATCAAGTGACACGACCCAATAGCTGTTCAGTTGACAACGGTATGCAATTGTGTCGAAAAGCATCGTATTTTACAATGACCGAGCAAATCGAGTAGAAAATTTGAATTATATTTTGCCAAAAACTTGGCCACACATGTTCCGAAACAATCGGCATGATCTGTAAAATATGTAAAATATGGTCCAATTTCATAACTCATGGTTAATTCTTAACCGAGGTTTAATTTATTTTTCATCTCTTTCCAATTCTAGCATTAGAAAGAGAATAAATTAATGAATGAAGAATAAGTTAAACCTCGGTTAAGGATTAATCATGACTTGTGAAACTGAGCCTATGAATAATATATACATAAAAGAGTGTGGTTTAAATGATTCAAAGATAGTGTCTTAATGGACAGTATTTCTAGCCCCGACAGAATCTCTAACGTCGAAAATAGCGAAAACATGTGCGCCACAATTAACGAAAATAACGTTTAACTGTGCGATAGTTAAACGTAGAACAGAATCTTGGAATCCCAAAAAATATTTGTCGAAGTTTTTAAGCTCTGAAAATAAATCCTACATTACGATAACGTACTTGCTGCGTCATCTTACCTGATTTAGAATTTTTTTACTAAGCAAAGCATTATCCAACTTCGCCAATCCCTCTACAGTCGAAATATAGCTCCGTATGATTTCTTATTTCCTAAGTTGAAAAATCCATTGAAGAGCAAAAGATTTGATGTTAAAGATGAAAAATGAAATGTTACGAAAAATGACTATCACAAAAAATGATTTTTGAGACTTCTTCCAGAAGTGAATGGACCGCTGGAATAAAGTATATTGCTTCAAAAGAAGACTACTTTTAAGGAAACCTTGTTCATATCATTCAAATAACTCTTTCTTATGATACAAGCAAAAGTCGGATAGTTTTTTGGGACAGATCTCGTACGTGTAAACTGAGCTTGAAATAAGCTTTGTGCGGTATTATTGTCAAAAAGTTCCTATGCTAATCGGCGAAAAGGTATCTTTGAATTTAACGAGGAAGGTTGTCAGATTTAACACAGTCAATAACCTCCAAGGACACGATTTACTTTTCCTGAAAGAATCGCGGAAGAACGATCTTCTCGTGTAACTCGTCGTTTGACATCAAATTTCTTGAAAAACTTTTAACGCAAAACGACAAGGATATATTATACTTTACGTTATCTAATTTAGATCGCATTATTGAAAAACGTGAATGCAAAAAAGTGTCGCAAAAATGACGACAATTATAGTGACAATGACGATAATGGCTATGACTATGACTGATGAACAATCGAAAACGATTAAATATTCCTGCGCGAATAATAATCGAATATTTAATTATATTAAAATTATTTTGATTCATTATGATAAAATCTTCATGTAGAATGAGGAAACAGGATATTTAAGCATCATGTAAATACCTTCCAAATTCCAAATAACTCTACTAAAACAGACAAATCGCGATAAACCGAAACTCTTTAAATATAATACATATGTAGCAAAACAAAATCTCTGAAGTCGCAACTCACGAGATGCGCAATTCGTACTCTTTTCGCGTCTTCGTATCGATATTGCTAAACAATTTTGACGCGAGCTGAGTTTCGGCGAGAATGTTTCAAAATGTTTCAAAATGTTAGTGAAAGGCAATGAATTAGTTTTGTGAAAAATTTGTTGGAAATTTACCACAATAATAATTTTTTTTTTGCGTACGGCTGGGATAACAGTGAAAAAACCAGAATGTGTACATAACGTTTTTTTATTTTTATTATCAAAAATGTATAAATATAACGATCAATAAAAAAAACAAAAAATGTTTGGACAAAATAAAAAATTTTGTTTATATAATGGATTACAATGAAATTGGATATATATTGACATTAACAGCGATATTTGATATCGAAATTCTGAAATTTCAGTAACATATAATAAGACAATTGACGAAATAAAATGTATTCTTAAAATCTTAAATTAGGAATATAAAATATTGAAAAAATTAAGAAACGTTACGAAAAAATCAAAATTATGTTATCTTGTCAAAACATTTCGACAGTTATGAAGCTTGTAAGAATCTAGATTTATTCGCGTCGCATATTTCAACATGCTTCTACCATAGTTCCTAGTTATACTCTAATGAGCACATTAGAAGTTAGTAGAAGCTATGACAGGAGCATGTTGAAGCATGCGACGCGAACAAACCTTATATTTACAAATTTTGTAACGTTTTGTAATGTAAGGATCTATTTACAAATTTCTGTTTCATATAAGAAAAGGATTAATATTTTTTATTATTTATATATCAATTCTTTATTTTTTATATGATATAGATAATTATTTTTCCGAGTAAAATTTTAATAATAAAAAGGAAGAAAAGCTCTTCGAGATTTTCAAACGAGAGAAAATCTTTCTAAATCTACACGGTCTTAGCTTTTATCATTTACACCATGACATGAAATTGCTATGAGCCTCACTATCATTAAAGCAGTTGCTCGCAGTCTAGAATCTTCTAGAGATGAAGTTCCAGTACGTGATCAAACGGTCTTGGCAGCGCTTAATTTCTCCATCGTAGAGGAATGTTGCCTATAGAATCGAGTAATCGAGTTGACGACAGTTGTGGACGCGCACGCGTATGTGTAATCGTATTAATGGCCGAAACAGCCAAATTCGTGATAATAGTGGCTACCAATTGCCCATTGTAAGTTCGCTAATTGAAAGCTACGGTCATTTCTCTAAATCGTCTATTTGAATTGATCATTTATTTTGTTCCAGGAATAGTGCGTACTTACCATCTCTATCTGATACATTCTATGACATATCTATAAAATTGACACATTTAATCTACAAAAGATAACACGAATCTGTAAGATAATTAAATATCTTAAATTTTAATCTCCATTTTTATTTTTTCTTTGAAGGAAAATGTTATGATTTTTATAATCCGTGTTTGGACATTCTCTTAATCCGTAACTGGAACATATGGGTTCTATAACCCAGGGAATAATTTAAAAAACAATTTTTTTTTGAAAAAAAAAATTTTAATGCATGTTAATAATTTAACATGATTTAGAAGCAAATTGAATAATATTTTATTTGTATTTTTAAAAATCTTTTTAACTCTTCAGGGACGAATGTTGCAAATATGCAAAAAGATTTTTAAAAACACAAATAAAATATTATTCAATTTATTGCTTCTAAATCATGTTAAATATTAACACGCACTAAACATTTTTTCACTTTAAAATTAAATTTGAAATATATTCGGGATCTTTCTTTGTTTGTCAGATTAGTTACATTTAAAACTAAAGATGGGAATGTATATAACATTAAATACTGAAATATAGTACTTTTAAATATCAGAAAGACTATACAACATTGAGATATATATACATGTCACAATCAAAATAATAAAAAATAAATGTTAATTTTGAGTGAATGTATACACTTATTAGTCTATGTATAATATATATGTGTATATATATATATATATATATATATATATATATATATATATATATATTATAGTATACTATATATATACTTATATATATAGTATT
>NW_012130088.1:671701-692775 GCF_000143395.1 Atta cephalotes
AGTTAGTATTATATCTTAACTTAAATAAATAAAATAAAATAAATTAAATTAAATAAATAAATAATATAGTAGTAATAATAATTAATTAATAATAATAATTATTCTCTCCTCCTCTCTCTCTCTCTCTCTCTCTCTCTCTCTCTCTCGCTCTCGCTCTCTCTCTCTCTTTCTCAAAGTATTTCGCATTTTACGACAATTATCGCTTACAAAACTTTCGATAGTATAAGAGTAATATTATGCCTTAGAGATACAATAACAAGTTTCAGCTGACGTTGGTGACCAATGATTCTATAACTAGTAACCATTCGAATTATACGCTTGTATGGATGTGTTTTATTTCTAATACCGTAACATTGGTTAATGTAGTATATCAAGAAGTTCCATCGCCGTTTAACTTCTGCTTACTCATTGATGTTTATCATGTTATTTTGCGTTCTCTTTATTAAAGCTTTTATAGCTCTTGACATAAATACAGAAATGATCGGCCTTCATTTATCTCTATATATTAAAGAATTCATTTATTTCTACATTAGTAAATATTAGAATATTATTATATTAAAAAAAAATTTGTGGAAAAAGTTTGAAAACTTATTTTTCAATTTTTGTATCTATATAATTAATTTTTTAATATAAAAAATATTGCTATAGTGAAAGTATTCTTTTATGAGATTGCGAGAGTAACATTGTAAATACCAAAACACAATTTAGCGTAACGAGCTGCAACGATAGTAGCTGAGGCTGGAAAATGTTGTCCCCTAACTAGCGGCAAACCGTGTTACACATTTGTATTAATTCGCTTCAATTTAGTAATGCTCCTATGTATTCATTTCAGAAACGTTAGATTTTATCTGTTAATTAGTAATCGATAATTATAAGTTTTTAGATTTTTTAAAAATAAAGTATTAAAGTTACATATTTTAAAATATTGATAAAAAAATTTTTAATTAAAATTAGAATTGATTATTCCGTAATAAAAATCTTTCTAATTTTTAAACATTCTTGAAGCTATAACACTTAACTTTTCCTATAGCTTTTAATATTTTATTAAAACAAGATTGATTTGCACATTTATGAATTTAACTAATCAAAATTCTTCCATTTTTACGTGTTTATTATTAAAAGAATTTATATTTACTTTTTGGATATATTTTATATGTATAAAACGCGTGCTATAGCTTACAATATTATTTCAACGAAATGAAGATCTTCAAATCACGACTATTTGTGAAAAAAACCTTTCAATTTACGTGATTCAAATGTCATATCCTAGTTATTACTGTAATCAAACGGATACAGTCCAATCAATGTAGGATTCATGTTGCAATACTTATCTATTACTTTGATCGCGAAGCTCTTTCACGCTGCTTTCAATTTACGAATCGGATACTCCATATAAATAACATCCGTGCAATAATTTATTTATTTAGACTATCTTATTTTTATATTACTATTAATCATTTTTATTTCATTACGCGAAAACTAAAACATCAATTTTGAGTAATTCTATTATGAAATTACATCTACATGAGTATTTTAAAAATTAAATATGTTTTATATATACGTGCAAGAATATATTTATATAAAAAAATATAATCTCTTCTTTCTTTCTGAAAGAATCTTTAAAAAATGTTATGTTTACATTATAACATTATAAATATTATAACAAAATATTGATGATACGATCAAAAAAATAATTTCATTTATTTTAATTGTTTTATTGTATTGCGATGTAATTACTGCAAATAACATTTTTAATTTTCATTTTTCTCCTCAATTGGTTCAAATCGTAACTTCTTAATCAGTAAATATTTTAATTTTACAATTGTCAAGAATTTTTTTTACAATTTTTTGCGAAACATTAAGCGGGCGAATCACGTTATATTAGTAAGAAAGCATCTTTATTTTGAATTCTTATAGTATGTCCCGAAACAATTTAAAGTTTCATAATTGACAGGAACATGTGTATCGTGTAACTGTATTAGCATTCATTATTGCGCGCGACGAAACTTCGTACAAAAATGGATTTGGCTACTCGGCTTCGTTACGCTAATGGGCTCCTTGTTATCTCTTTAATGCAGTAGGTGTTCTCGGTATCGCAATTAGCATCATCCTATCAACTTATTTATCTTGCTATTTCGAATTTGGGACCGAACTTGATTGCCTGTTTATACTTGCTTATCCTAGACGAGGGTGTATTGTCTGAGGATTGCTAAACGGATTTCGCCATCGGCAAAAATATGCAAACGAGTCCTCGAGATAAAATTGTGCGATAATTCTCTTTCTTTGCGGGAGAAATTTCACATAATGCCGCTATCGAAGCATATCGCGATCAAGGTGGATAATAAATTGAGATAAAGAAAGAACATGTTATTGCAAAAGAACCTTAAAGTTCATTTTTTTTTCATTTTTTATTACATTCATCTTGTAGTTCCGATAATGTTTAAACAATGATTAGATGAACAAAGTGGATAAAGATCAAACTCGACATAAAACTTCCATAATATCTTCTTTTATCACAATTTAATTCAAGTAAAATCAAATATTGAAGTTATGGTCTTATAAACGTATTTTTATTAAAGCTGACACTTGTTGAAAACTTTTGTAATTCCGTAAACATTATAATTCGATTTTTCTTTTTCTCTTTTATATTATATTTAATGCATATCTGCTAAGAAAATTTAAATAGTTAATTTATAGTTAATTTAAATTTAATTTAATTTAATTTAATTTAATAATCGATTTAAAATTAACTATTGCATTAAATGATTAAGTCTAATATACAGTTATTAAAAAAGTAAAATCATTATTCAAATCGGAAAAAATGTTTATAGGTATTTATTTGTCCTACTACTTTTTCAATTTATGTTTTAAAGGAAATAAAATTATACAATTTTAATAATTCGAGAACATGATTGTATTATTACCCTTTTTATAATGATGACAGTCTCACTTTTATATTTATCAAAGTTATATAAGAATTAATTTATTATTCAATTTTATTTTTTACAAAACAACATAAAAAATGATAATTATAACAAATATTGATTTACATAAAGCCTTTTTTTTTATAAAAATGACAATAAATTATATTCTTAAAGCAAATATCAAATTTATTAATTCTTTGAAAATAATTAATGTAATAAATCTATTATTTATACTTTTATTTAAAAAATAGTTCAATGATAAATGTTCAATAAAATTTTTTATTAACATATATAAGTATAATAGTATATACGATATACAAATCACTCCTTTTTACTTTAAAAAATGTAAGAATTAATTTTTATATCGATTGGGGCGTAGAAAGTTGCGTAGCTATTCTCTATGTCAAAAATTCAGGTTCAAATCCACTCAAAATATATAGTTTTATTTGATTGTCATCTTTTGGAAGGTAATGACAAACTACCGAGAGTACTTTGTCATGATAAATTATTGATAACTTCATCTAATAAGCCGTCAGAATCATTAAAATTATAGATCCGGTAAATCAGTTTTTTATTATATACAATATATATCTTCATTATTATATGTAATTTACAAATAAAATATTAAATTTTGTTATTATTTATATTGTAATTGTTATTTAAAGTAATCTAATTTTAAGAAAAGTTAGAATATTTTGATTTAATAAAAATAATATTTTTTTAAAATTAACTTTGTATTTAACGTAAGTTAATTCAATTTTAATTGAATTAGTTTTTTATTCATTCGACTTTCAGCTTAACTAAATTAATTAAAAACCATTAATTCTAATTTAATTTAATTAAAAAAACATTAACTTATCCCAACTCCGACAAAACAAAGTATAAACTACACAGCAGTAGTCTATTTATTTAAAATAATGGGAAAGGAATAAAATATTTAACGTGAATTTGATTTATAATGTTTTGAATATTTGGGGATTACTAAAAAAACTTTCAGCTATTGATTGGTGTTTATGTTGTGACACGCGGGCCTTGGCGTTTGTATTATGGCGCGTAGAGAATCGTTATTGTCTGTACGCATGTGCTTTACACGGAGTTACCGTGTTAACATTCGTATCGAAACTCGAGTAGGTAGCAGCGTGGAAATCGCTCCACGTATTATCGTCTCTCGATAATCGCGATCATTTCCTACAAACAATTATTAATATTGGACATGATTAATTAACAAACTATTTACAATTCGTAGGCATATGTCGAAGTAACGTATATAGTTATCGAGATAGATATTTTATGCGATTTATTCATTTGAAACGAATAATCAAGACAGATGGTTAATTCTTTCTTTCTTTAAATTCCTCTGTATGAATTTCCGAATTTATAGATGGAATAATTATTTGATTATTTACGACTGCTTTCCGTTTTTTTAAATAATAGAATTGAATAGATGTCACATGGGAGGTAGGGTCGATTTCGCTTCGCGTGGAAGTCATATTCTCCTAGTCAATCCTCCTCCTCCTCCCTATCTAGAATCATTCGACTTTCTATGCAAAGAGGAAATAGTTAAACTTTGATTGTTAATAATTTTTTAATGAGTAACGAACGACGACTAAAATCTGTTGGAGATCACTTAGAATCATGGTCACTTAAGGTCGGAACTGTTTTTTCTATTTTAAGTATTTATTAAATTATTATTTATAGAATAAAAAAAATTGTTCACATTTAATAGATATTTTATTTTCTCTATTCTTTTTGCCTATTTCTCCAATAAAATTTGATCTGTATCTGAAGGATCTGAAGGATCTGGAAGGTCTATATCTGTATCTATGGGAGGTATTCTTCGTCACCTCTTCACATATCTTTTTCATCTCTAATATTAAATATTATAAAATGATGCGAGAAAGTCATTTTGGAGATTCTTTAAATATGCATATATATCACAAAAATAGACATAAAGAAGAGATGAAATACATCAGATATGTGTTCCAATTCAGTTTTAATAATAAAATTTTATTAAAGCATGTAAGAATTTTTATATTTATTTGATTAATTTCATTTATTTAATATGTCAATTTTATCTTTAAATTTATTTACAGTAAACATTGATAACTGATGACTTCTCTTTATATCAATTTAGTAATCAATCAATTAAGTAAAATATAGATGTGAGATTTGTAAAGAAACAAATCTAAGGAACAAATGAATATTTTACATATAATATATTAGTTTTATACATTATAAATATAATATTATATATTATTATATAGTATTTCTATCGAATGATGAAGAGAAAGAACGAATACAATTTTCGATTGCAAAATGCAATCATGCATGTATAATGTAGCTACTATTTCTCTGGCGTAGGCATCGTGGATCTTTGCCCTCTCTCTGAGTTAGTAAGGCCGAATGAAGTATTAAAATTTTCCGCATACCTATCTTGCTGGTACGTATATTACGTCGAACTCAGTTTCTTACGGATTGAACGTTCCGGCATTCGCTGGGAAATTGGATATCTACGAATGGCCAAGAAAACAAGATAATTTACGAGTTCGCGTCACAATATTTATTTCGTTTTCTGCAAATATTTATCGAATATTTCGACAAATAATTCGAATGAATAGAAAGAAAGTATTACGTTTAATGCGGCCTCGATGGATAGCGATATCGAGAATATAGGTTTTTGTTCGTAAACGAGAAAGGCATTCGATGCAGGAACAAAAGAAGATCCTCTCATATCAGGTTTTATATTCAGAATCGTATCGCTTATTGCAAAGTTCTTACATTAAAGTATTTCTTACGAAGCCGTAACGCCGCTTGCTCATCCTCTCGAAAAGTTAGAGTGGTCGTTATGGCACTCAATCTTGTCGGTCCTCTTTATACGTGTTCCCTTTTTATCGCCGTGAATTAAAGACATAATTGCACTGTGTGACCACTGAATTAAAGCCGTTTACCATGCGACGATCGATTTCCCTAGTCTCGCATTATACTGAATGATTAAAAACCTCGTGTACGTGATTATCAGAATAATCACAGAATAACCACGTGTTAATTGCATACAATTTAAATGTATTATTTGTTTTATGAACAATGATAAGACAGACATTCAACACTGTCGTGTGTAAAATATATGTTTTTTCTTAATTAGAAAATGTTTTTTCTTAATTAGAAAAATCTATTGAGAGATTTCTCTCAAATTTTATTTAATCTATTTCTATGTTTTTATAAAATGAAAATTTTATCACACTAAAATATTTTTAATATTAAACTGTTCTTTGGAATATTTATTACAAATTATTTTCAAATAAGGGAAAAAACCTATTTTTTATCAAAGTGATCTTGATGCTTGATAATGTTAATTTATATTCAAATTTGCAAATACATTTTTCAGTTTTATAAATTGTGCGCTGATTCGGTTTGTTGGACTTGAAACGCAATCATAAACTAAAGTATCGCAGATTTCATTAATCATCAATTTAATAATAATAATTATGATACATATAAACATTATCAAATCAATTAAAATCTGCTTTGACCGAAAATGTGAAGCTTTTTTTATTTAATTTAATATTCTTTCCAGTCTAAGTGTCACTTATTGTTTATACGCGTCTTCTTGAAAAATTACATTCTCTTATTTTTTGTTGCCAATTATTCCGACAAATATCTTCACATGCTTTGGCTGAAGTGATATTTTTTGCAAAAGTTTTTTACAGGATTTTAAACTGCTTATTAGAATTATTAAATTGACGATCAATGAAATTTATATAATGTATTTTTTCAACTTTAATTTATAATTGCGTTTTTAGTTTGGAAAACCGAATTGGCACACAGTTTATAAACTAAAAAATAGAAAATTTGTGTATAAACATCAAGCATCCATTTTGATTGAATAGGAACCTTTCTCTTATTTGTATATATCTTTGTGTATATCTCTTGTTTATATATTTTTATCGGTCTAATGGGTTAATTCTAAACAGAATCGCAAGGTTCATAATTGTTTTAGTAAAACTTATAAGAACTTTGACCGGAATGCTTATAACTTTATGCAGTAGCTTTACAGACAAGCTTTTTGCTAGCTGTAAGATTTACAAGAAATTGTAGATATTGACAAATGATCGTACGTCTTACGGTACGCATAGAGTTGCAACTCCAGTCATTAGTTCTTACAAGTTTTACGAGAATAAGTTACGAGCCTTACAATTCTGCTTAGAAGTGACCTATTATACAAAAAACATGTAATTATAAATTTCATTTATAATTACATGTTTTTTATTATATATTTATGCACACAATTATCTCAACAATTAAAATGATATAAAAATATTATTGTATTAAATATTATTGTAAAAAATATGTAGAATTAATAGAAATATATAGAGTTAATAGAAAATTTACACTCACTACATAGATTAGAGTTTACGGGAAAGTTACGATTGAATAAGACAGTACGAAAATCAGCAGAGATCCAGCAATTACACTTGTCTAATCGAAGTAATAGTATTGAGAAATGGAGATGTTTACGAGTTGCAACGTGTACGAGGCGTTAATTATTTCCAGCTAGTTGGTCGATGCTATAGTTGATTGACGCGACCACAGATACTGAATTAGAGTTCCTGGCGGGCGTCGACCACCGTGCGGAAATTGAATTTCGATGACAAGCGCGAAATATTAATGGCCGATACGCCGTTACTTTACCATTACATAATATCCATTCCGGCCTTCGCGCATTGGTAGAAATTGGGCGCAATTGTGGAATAATTGCGCATAATGGTCCTGCGAAAATATTACCGATTCATTGAACCAGCGTGCACATTTGCATGTTAAAGGGCGAGAGGCGTTTGCCGCAAAGAGAATTGCAGATATCAGTGTTATCCAAGAAACGAACAGCTAATAAGTTTTACAAACATTGATTTATTGCAGATATCACTCGATTACATTTAAACATGATATTTTCATATTACTCTTGAAGTATTTACAATGTTTGAATGGAAATTTGAATTGTGAATTATGACTTTTTTCTTGACATCAATTTATTTTTGTGAACAAATAAACAATGTCTGTTTTATCTCAATTTATATTCGCATTGAAAATCTGAATCTATATGAAAGCTTTTAAGTTGTATTTATGGTACACATGAAAAACATGAGTATTCACAGTGGATGTACCTTAATTTATTGAATCATTATTGTTTAAATTTTTGATATCTCTATTTTTTTAATAACAAATATGCAACTACATGAAAGAAACAATTTTGCTAAAATATTTAAAAATTTAGATAGATACAGATCTGAAAATTATTTTGCTCGATGCTTGAATTTCCAAAATAATTATTTTGATAAACCAACAAAATTTATTTTCAGATATGTATGTTTCTCTCTCTCTCTCTCTCTCTCTCTCTCTCTCTCTCTAACTAAATTTTTAGATATTTCAATCAAACTTTTCGTAGTATTAAGTATTAATTATATATTTATTATTATAGATAAATTAGTAGTTTTAATTAGGTTTTTTCATAATAATTTTTAAAAATTGAATAAAAGATAAAAGTAAGACGTATACTAAATCTAATAAAGAATATTTTAAAAACACGTTAATGACAGTCAACGCGAATAATGATATCCTACTTAAATTTTATTATAATTAATAAAATACATCAATATTATTACAGTTAGCAAACATTTTTAATCAATGTTTCGATACCACTGCTTAAATCATAGTCAAAAATGATGTCAAAAATCAAATTTGTATGTTGCAGATTACAAACACTGTGTACATGACATCACTTCTGACTACGATTTAAGCAGGTTGAGAATCGAAAACATTGTTCGAAACGTTTGCTAGCTGTAATTGTAATACTATCGATATAATTTATTAATTCGTAAAATTTAGTAATGCATCATTATCTGCGTTGATTCTTATTGGTATATTTCAAAATAATTCTATAAAAAGTATAATGGATGATTTTTAGTATTTTTAGAAAAAAAACGTTTGCGAAATATCAAGATATTATCAGATAATCATAAATATATTTACATCTTTCGAATCCGTAATCTCTGTACGTATAATAATTTAAATTTGATTTAACTAGGATTTAACTAGGATTTACGTATAAGAAAGTTACATGATTAATAACGGTATGCCATAATAATTGCAAATTGTCGAAAGAGAGATGCAGAAGCGCCGAATTAGATCTGCAGAAAATTAACTACTCTCAGTTTGAAAGGGCATCCGAGAGTATAGAAGCGCGGCGATCGATTCGCTCGTATATCGTTGTAGCATAATCACATTTGCATGCTGTACTTTGTACAGAGAGTCCATAAAATCCTCTTTCGAATGTCCGATGAATGGGACTATTACGGCCGGCTTCGTGAGCTCATTCTTGAAATATGCGTCATCAAGATTTTCAAATTTGTCGCTGCAAATCCGCCACCTAAATTCTCGCATTGTCTGTATCTATGAATAGATATGTTTTATTCTAGCGAATCTTTTCAGTAACGCTAGGATAAAATTTATTGTCAAAAACGTGCTTTATGTATAACGTCCATTATATATATATATATGGAAACATTCTTTCAAAAATTTTATACAGCGCCTTTTTCACAAAACGTTTATTGTTTCTCTCAAGTTTTAATAGAAATGACTAGCACAGTCGGATTGTAATGAATTAACTTTTTGCTTTGAATATATGAGCTAGGATAAATAATAATTAAGAACGGAAATTATTTTACAAAAATTAGTACATTTATAAATTGTTGAAATTAATCTGGATAAAAATTTGTTTGGCTTTTATGCAACAATTCTAGTAATCCGTGCACATTTAATTTATACAGTTATTTCGCTATATTAAGTTCTATCTTGTGGAAAGCACGTTTGCCTTTTAAAAGAGGAAATTTGCAAAGGAAACCTAATAAATTCCTAGTGAGTTCGGCCCTTTGATTTTATTTTTTTTCTCTTTAAATTAAAGAGTATATTGTAAGACAAATAGTTTTTGCTTTATTTTCAAACAAATCCAATAGATGTAATAAAATAATTATACATAAATAATTATTACATAAAAAAAGAATCATTTTAATTTATTTATATTTACGGTTAATAATGTAGTTTTTGCGCAATAATTTCTGTCCAGAATATTATTGATTATATCTCATGTATAATATAGAACTACACCTGCAAATAAATGGTTAATACAAAATTCCATTTACGAACAAAAAGCTCTATGATAATTTTTATCGAAATTGCCTAGAGGAAATAAATTTTAATTTTTTTTTGCTTATATCGTTAATCCGTTTGTACACGCAACGGGATTCACAATGCACCATCGAGTGCGAAATAATGCGCACAATGGAACGTTACTAAATCCGAATCTTCTATCGGCGGAATTACAATACAGTGAATGGCAAAAGGTTACAGTGGCTATTTCTCTCGTTGAAAACCGAAGTTGCACAAGGATTCAATTCCACGGGACGGCAGGGAATCTACTTTGCAGTACACAGAGAACGACTAGAGAACTTCGTTTCGTAACTGAGAGTTGGTCTAATTTTGTAGAAAAGATTAGCGAAGAGCTAATAATCAGGTTATCTGCTTTAAAGCTTGCTTTTCCTATGTTTCTGCTCTGGTTATTCAGGTTGCAATGGATGCAGTGATTTATTTCTTGAATGCTATGTTGACCAAGATATTTGTTCCCAAAGAATTTGTCATGTAAATATCATTTTAAATATTCGATAACTATTGCATTTTTTAAAACTTGTATGATTGTTTAATTTTTTATCAAATATGTCAACAATCCTCTCAAAAGTAATAGGTATTTGAATAACAATTTTACCAATGAAATGAATAAACGAAATAACCCATAAATCATGTCAATATCGATAACCTATCTTGCAATTTTTAATCTCAACACATTTATATCATTTTTTCGCTACGATCCATATTTCTTCTATACATCCATCTCGCAACAGTTGTTTCTCTGATGTTTTTGTTACAATATAACAATAAATTAATATATTGTAAATAATTGTTTTATAATGAGTTAATTAAAAGAATATTTTGCTTTATTTTTATTGTACTTTTATTAAAATGTTAGAAATTAACTTCGGTTAAGTTGTTTTGACAACACATTGTAGGTGATAAATATTGATTCTTTTATCAATAGACGAAAATAATTACAGAAAAATATGGAATATCTAGACTCTTTTCTTAGTATGCATAAAAGTAAGTACTTGAATTGGCATAGGTACAATGTATAATTCATACAATACATTCTTGCAAGAATCCGATAATTGGATATACGAAGATGCGATTGAGAGTCCCATTCACAATACGTCTGGCTTCGATTTTCAATAGTTGGTTTTGACAAGCACTTACCTCTCTATACAATACTTTATAGGTAAAGGTATGATATGATAAACAGCATTACTATGACGATCTGATTTTTGTGTTGTATTTTACAAATACTGTTCAAGCTTCTTTAAAGAACTATGCGGTTGCTAGACAATTGACAATTGAAAATGACAAAGAATCTTATTTGTACATGGAAAGAACGATTTTTCTGAACTATCTAAAATCTAAAACGAATCTCGCACTAATTTTATATGAAATAAGATTTCGATGAAATTAATTGGTTTTCTCATATATTGTATAATAATTTATGATCTGTTAAATAAAACATATAAGACTATAAAGAGTAAAAAAATGAACGATTATCCTGTTTGACTGACCTATAATTGCTAAAATCTTATAATAAGATATTCAATAATTTCGAAACAATTGATCTAAAGTAAATAATATTATACTTTGAAAAAGTCTTAACAAGAGCTATAAGATATGTAAGAAATAGAGATGACTATTCAAGATGACCTTGCCCTTGATGATACTCAAAGTCAAATTGATAGATCCAGTGATTAGGTCTTCTTAAATCCTACTTTTACCTGAAATATTTGTTTGTAAAATTTAAAATTTTTGAGATATTTTGCCACCTTTTCATAGAGAGGAACTTTTTTTATTCCTCTCTTTAGCTAAATACAAATCTAAAAATAATTTTGTTGAATTACCAAATCGAAAGTGATAATAAAATCACGGAAATGATTTTGCTGAACAAAATCGTTCTTTCCATCTGTAAAAAATTAATGCATTCGATACAGATTTCTCACAAAGTTCGCAAATTATCCATACATAGTAAGTTACGATACGTAGTATTGCACAAAAAAGCGCTCGTGGGCTCAATAAAGTTCGTATGGTGGCAACTTTATCACGTTGACAATACAGCACTGGTTATTATACATTTAATAGCATTCATACAATAACAATGTCAGTTTGATCCACAGATGAGGGAAAGTTATTATAGCAGTCGGCTATAATTGGCAAGCGGATGCGTGCGTATATTAACTGCGCGCGTTGCACCTCGTTATCCTGCGCATTCGTTAAAATATAACTGAGAGTCGATAAAGTACGATCCTTTCAGAAACGAGTTGAAATCATGTTGTCGATAACGCGCGAATAACGCGCAAAATGCAACCACGAAATTATAACCGGTCACGCGTGGCGTTTCTCTCTGAACTTTTAGAATAAGATGTTAATAAACGCAAGATTTCGCAGTAGAAAATCGAGTATTGCAAAGAACCAGCAAAAGAGATCCCCAGGCAAAAACGACAACTTTTTTCTCTCTTGCGGCCTAATTATACGAAATCGTAATTTAACCAACCACCGATGGTACCGAGATTCCATCTAAATTCCGTACAACGAGTCATTCTTCATAGATCGAATAACGAGCTACTAACTGCACGGAGTAAAACGCGAGGATAAATATGATATCATAATTTTGCATATCGTGTACTTATAAATTGCTAATATGTATTTCATCCGTGTTTTAATATTATATTAAATTATATAAACTCAATTTCATTAAGCTGAGCGCATTAATATACAAAATCGTGATAATTTTATTTACGTGAATAACGCATAATTGAATTCATTTCATTGTGTCATTTACTTTATTTGCGGAAATGAGAAAATATGTTTTATCCATTTCGAAGCTGGCGCCGACGGTACATATAATTTATAATAAGTAGCTATTCTCGGGTAAATGCAAAATGTTTTTCTAACCGACGGCTAATCAATATATCGACGTGATTATTAGTCGCGGCTTTAATGTTGCAGGACACTTTCTTCGATTTTATTCATGTTGAAAGGAGTAATAATAACGGCTTTGGATTGAATGAATGCGATGTTCTATCGGTACAACCGCAGGTGCATTATTACTTTCCGAAGAGTACCATTGAATAAATCTCCCAGGCTTGGTTTTATTATCCGGCCCACGCGGCCAACCGTTTAGAAATCAACAAATCGACATCTATATAGGTGGTAACACTAGCTACTCGCGAATCGATAATTTGTCGGGCCACTGATTGGAATTTGTTCATACATCACTTACTCCGGCTCGGAACCGCGTTGATTGTGAGATTTATCGATGCCGCGCGTCTATAACGAATTAAAAAATCAAGTATTATTGACCCGTTACGCCAGGCGTGTTTCGATTTTCGCTTGCGATGCAATCAGCGCTGGGGTAACGAGTTAACTTTTGGATGGCAAATTAAACGTTTTAATTTGCTGGGATCGAGCCGTTTGTTACTCTTGAAACGTGAAATGACAAGCATTGGCACCTGCACAACATTTACAGAAGTATCTTTCCGCTTTCTCTCTCTCCCGCTATATTTTTGTTTATATTTATTACATGTAAATTATTAATGGCAGATTCCTTAAAGAATGCTAAAATTTTCTCGCAGTCTTTCTATTTTACTGAAATTTCATATTTAAACAAATTTTCGATAACGTAATTTGCTTTGCGATTATTTATACTTATATATTTACAGTTTCGAAGCTTAATTGGCTATTCTTTAATTACGAACGTTTCAATTTTTAATTATAAAATTAATTAAACATATCTGTAGATGCTATTATAATTTTTGTCAGAATAATATTGACATTAAAATTATCAAATTCTAACATAAAGGATTATAATAGGATCATAATAGGAATTCTATGTAGGACACTGTTGCAGAATCACATTGATGTTAATTAAATGGCCACAATATGGATAAATTGCGCTAACTAAACTAAACTAGAAAGAAGGGAAAATGGAATGGCAATATAGAGACACGGTAGCAGAAAATTCTAGAAAAAGATACAGACAAACGTGGTGTTATTAACGGCAACGGCTTACGAACGTAAAACGCAAGATGTCTTCTGCTGTGGTTGTTCTGTCCACCATGTACCTTGCAAGCTAGAATTCATCTCGCCACAAGAAACCCCGAGATTGCGATGGAGATTTTCGTTGTTAATTTAAATTAAGTTCGCTGTTTCTCTTGTGTTCGCTCTGTTATAAATTTGCCATATAAACTCGAAGACCTCGCTCATGAATTTACCAAGAAGGTACAATGTGGAAACGGATAAAATAAAAGCGTATAATAACGTTCGGGTACTGTCGGTACAGTAATTTGGAAACACGATAGACGACGCGTGCGCGCATATGCGTCCTGATTTAATATTATTTTCATTTTGCGAAATGAAACTTTTGACATAACCGTTTTTTTTTCACGCATCTCTGAACATCGTGGTGTTCGCTCGTATTGTTCCCACGTTTCACACGTCGACGAGGATCGCCGCAGCGATTTCTCATGCGGTTAACGTTCGAAATATTCCTCCCTTTCTCCCCCGTCTCCATTCATTTACATTTTACATGCTGAAAAGTTGAGGCGACGTAGCGCATGCGAGATGGAACTTAAGCCCTAGTACTGGTGCCCTGTTTATATTAAAACACGCGAAAACGTCCGAGCGTGCAACATAGACGGGATTATGAGACGTGGACGCATTTAAAATTCAATGTGCTTTTACGCTGAAGTTAGATATAATATCATAGGTACTCAGAAAAAACTTGCTTAAAATATCCCCTCGTGATTCTGCGTCGACGCACTCGAAGCTTTTAAAAAATGTCTTTGTGTCAAAATTAAACCTCTAAAGTATTTTATCCACTGAGAATGAAAAACATGTATACTTTATACAAACGCATTTTACATTTTAGATTTTCAAACATTATTTTAAAACATTTATTTGACTTCATCGTTTTGAAGAATAAAAAAATAATTTTTCAAAGCGTGCTAAATAAAAAATTATCACTCTTTAATGCTTTTATTTTCAGTAGCAATTTTATTTGATCTTTATTTTATTAATCACTAGTTATTAATAATGATAGAAATATTTCTTTATGTCTATTCTTAATATATTAACATAGAAAATATTTTTATTTTTCCTTTGTATTATTAATACACACGATGCATAAATTGCGTGCATTCAAAAACTTCTACGAGTCCAAATCATAACTCGAAAAGAATAGTTTTTTAAGAGTTACAAAACGAAAAAAATGATAGAAATGATGTTTGGTTTTTATTTTTTTTTACCGCGACATTATTTAATCAGTCAATAATAATTTTCGAAAAATAATTTTTCTCAGAAAATTTCTGAAAAATTTAATTTTTTTCAATTACTTATGTCATTTGTGTGATAAATGTATTTGCATATGTCTTTGAACAAAGACGTGTAATAGATTTCGGGCATGAGTACATATGGAAATGAAAATGGATAATGTCGTTGACGGTGGATGATCAGGCAGAAGGTGGCAAGAAGTACCATCGATTCAGCGCACAGTGCATTCGTATAATCCAGGCTATCCACAAGTCGGCTTTTTATTGCTGAGGCGACTAATTTATCTCTCCAAACCCCGCCGGCGTTTCATACATAAATCCTACTGACCGCCTTCGTACCATCAATTGCGCACCGTTGGTTCGCATGTGCGATGTCTACCTGAAAAGTGACGTATCCAACTCGGATAGAAATTGATCTTCTTTGTATCGAAGAGTACGATCAGAGATTATTTTCCGGTCCTAACAAATGGATAATTCGTTACGAGCATGATTTTAGAATAAAATTATTATTATTCTTTTTACGCGATTGTAATTAATATCTATATGTATATTAATGCTGAAAATATAGAAAACCTCTCTCACTAATTATATGAAAAAAAAATTGGTTATTTGTAACATATGAGATATTGATCAAAAATCTCTATATATAGACATATCATATAATCATATATGTGTCCATTAGGTTTTTGATTGATTTATATCTCAGGATTATTAAAAATTATTTGAATAAATGAGTATTGAAAATATATATAAATAAAAATACCATCCAACACTCTATAATTACAAAAAATTAATTTGGTACATAATATTATATATTTTGATTAGAACAACATCAAACATTAAACAAGAAGTTGATTTCTTGAAGAAATATAATATATTTGAAAACAAAATTGAGATTTAAATTAGCAGAATGATACCGATCTTTTAGATTTGTTATATATTAACCTTTTTACAGAATCTTAAATCTTTACTTTATTTATTTATTAACCTATTTGTAGAAACATTTATCTTCTTGACTGTCTCTCATTAACTCTTTGCATATATACTTGTCTTATTCTGCCTTTTGTTTGACATGACATTATTCTATGTTTATTTATTTTTTATGCCATTTTATTTTTTATGCCATTTTATCATAATCTTATTATCTTAATCTTATTATATAAGTTTTAATCAATTTATATTATTAATATTGATCCACGATTGTAGCTTATTTTAGCTTAATTTTGAACTCGCTATTTAAATATTCAGTTAAATATTGAAGAGAATTGATTTTTTACTTTTGGACAATATATATAATAGCCTCATGTTTGCAGATTTGATATTATTTAATTTTTTGGTTTTATTATAAACGATTTTTTATTTGAATTTGATACTCATCTCAAATTTAATTCATTTTAGGCAAAATATCGTGTGATACTGAAGACTAACTTAAAATTATGGTAAAAGCGTCTGTTTTGTAATTTGTTTTTATTTAATATAATTTTATACACAAATAGTCTGTATTGAGAGGCTCGCATTGGTTTATTTTTTAGTAAATGTAAAATTTTAAATATCTCAGAGCGTGTGCATGGGAGAGGAGAGGTGATGTATTTGTTTTGACTATTCCATTAGTATATGTGTTTGACATTATTACATATGGACATATATGGTTATATCACATATCTATACAATTAAAAATATCTATACAATTAAAAAAACGAATTGCATACAGTAAATAAAGATATTTTTTAGCTCAATTAAACTCGAAATAGCAACTTCCAAATGATGCAAAATCTGTCCATTTCTGATGGTTGTGCTAATGGAAAATTTTAATTAACATCTCATAAACAACGAAATATCACAATTATAGCCAATTTGACTGAAATTATTTTTTTTATATATAACTAATACGAGATCTCTTATTCTAATTTTTATTAAACTTTTTTATTTAAATAATAAAAAAGTTTACATTTATTTTAAAAGAATTATTATGATTAAATAGAAATTTCAAGCTGCTTGAGAGAAAAATTCAATTAATTATAATTTATGTCGGACGTCAACTCGTCAATGGCTAATGCGATGAGTCATGCGAAAAATTACATTAGTTGTATCTGACGAAATTTCATGCGATTCCACGCACTGTTCAGCATACGCGTCCAGTTGCAACAACCGGTTAGCCACACTATCCATCCGCTTCGATTCTGGTCTGTGATGATGACATTGGCGGATGCATTAAATCCGAGGCGGAAATACGGGAGCTAAAATGTAACGAGAACATTAGCGGAGCGGTAGGTAGGCTTTTAAGTACTCACCCTCCTTTTGCTTCACTGCGGAACCAACACCTATTACGCGCTGCTACCACCGACGTCGACGTCCTTTCTATTTCACATACCGCATTACCGCTACCTTAGCCCGATACGTATTAACCTCTAGTTAAGGCTGTAGTTGTAATTGTACGTCACAGTTACCAGCCTTACTTAAGAACTGCAAGAAGTGGTCTAAGAAACTTCGTAGAACAACGAAAACCTAAATACTTTTTATCATTGTAGCAGACCTAATTAGCTTTGGAAGATAATTCGAATTGTACTGAAGAGATATTATCTAAAGTCAAATTTATTACATATGTTTGTATAGAATAGATACTTTTAGATAAACTGATTGGAAAATATAATCAATATACGAGTTTGATAATTAATATTTGTCACTTAATGAAAAATCAAATTTAAATATTCTGTAAACTTTTATTTTATGTTTTTTATATAAAATAATACAATTTATTATTATATAATATTTAAAAAATATTATTTATTTTAATATTATTATAATATGCTCATAAATAAAACAATAATAAACAGATGGTTTCAATTGTACACGTATATATTATTTTTAACAGAGTATCTAATAATTACTTCATAACGAAGATTAAAATAAATACATAAAGATTTTTCGTAAAATTTTACTCGTAAATATCAATTTTAAATTTGTATAATTAAACATTCGTTAATTAGTGCAAAACTTGTTATTTATATATTTTTTATGACGTAATATAAAAATGTTATTATTAATATTAATAAATACAATAACATAGTATTATATAAATATCAGTATATAGGACATTTATTCAGTTTTTAAAATTTCAAAGTAAAGTATAAAAATATGTTTTGTTTGAATATTATGAACATGATAATATGTTGTGTTTAATTTAAATTCATTAATTTAATTTTTAAAGCTAGAATTTGTTGAATATTTCTTGAACACAATTACGATAAATTAAAAAGCTCTGACAAGTTTAATTTCCTCAATAATCTCGACTTTTTTTACTTAATTAATTATTTTTTACTTAATTAATTTAGATTTATAATTTGCCGCACGTCGTCAATAAGTACATTCTCGGTAAAATTTGATTCTCTTTGAAGAAATTTTTTTCTCATCCGTTTCAAAGAATCTTATGCTTCGTATCCTTTTTAAAAATTTAATATTGTAAGACAATATCAAATTTTTAAATTTTGTACGTTATATTAGTTTATATTTATTTTTTGTGAGTATTTATTATAAAGTCAAAAGGATTATAATGCATACAATGCGAACAGCGTTTCCGATTTAACATACTTTTCAGTTCGATCATCCATTTCTCTCTCACCCGCTCGGCTAATCCGACTGATACAGTAATGATTGATGAATGTCTGGCAGAGACACCGATTATTTCACGAAGGTTGGTGTATGTAAAAAAAAAAGTATGTCACGCAGGAAGAACGTTGGGATAAAATAAATAATTTAATGTATAATTCGAGTTGATGGAATTCACTTTAAAATTGTATTTTATTTTGTGATTTGTGTTGCATACTCTTCACGTGTCAATTAAAATAACAACACGCTTGATAATTTTACATTTTACAATGAAAACTTGATATTCTTTTAAATATTTATAAATATTAAAAAATATAAACGCGCGAACGTACACAACGTGCGCTTATATATTATAAAGAATATATGAAATGAGAAGGTTTTATAAGAGAGGATAAAAAAATATTTAATCCCAAAAATTCTGTTTGATGCTTTGAAATAAAATACAATTCGGGTTTTATCATGTATTTTATCTTTTGTGTAGAAAAGCAAATCTAAAATTTCTCTCTTTTAAAAATCTATTGTATTTTTATCTAAATTTATTCTTATTTAAACTTATTGTCCATCCATGCATAGCAATCTTATTACAGTATATATAGTATATAATATATATATTATATATATTATATTATATATATATTATATATACTAATTATACAGGCATACAAGACAAAATTTAATATTTAATTTAAAGATTAGATTATAGTATTCTTATGTATTTTTACTTTTTAAAATTGAATTCAATGTCCAAATCGGTCCATCACGATTTTTTTTATCGAACAAAAAATAATTTTTTTAGTATTTTTAGAATTATTTATAATGCTTTTTGATATGCAAGCTGAAGTAAAAGATAGAAAATAAGTTCAACGATGCAAGCTTGAAAAGTTAATAAGTGCAAGCTGATAGGTAAAAATTCTAGAAAATTGAGCTATTTCCGTCAATAAAAATATTGGACGTGATGGAACAGTTTAGACATTGGATTCGGTTTTAGAACATCACAAAATACAAGAATACCATAGTTTAATCTCCGAATAAAAAAAATTTTTTTGTGTGCCTGTGTTATCTTTAGTACATACACTAAGTTATATGATTGATTGTTATATGATTGAAAAAAATTTTTTGTTTTATCCAACTTTTTAAATCATTATAATAGCATTGCAAATGTATAGTGGCAAAAGTATTATAAATTTCACATCCAGTTTGTGAAAAAAGTTTATTTCATTAGTGCTTGCGGAGAAATGAAGAAACTATTTCTCTTGATAGCCTAAATGGCTTAATTTTATACAGGCTTATCGTACTGTTTCTATTCGTTCTCGTCTTTTTCCTCAAATTATGAAATGTAGAACATGTAGACCAAGGGAAATCGCCAGTACAGTAACGTGCTTCAATCTAGAGAGAGTCTTTTTCCAAGTAACTGTAGTTATCTCGCAGAGACTACAGTTTTGCATAATGATTATTACCTTCTTCAGATGTGTAACCGTCTGTATCCTTTTCTACATTTAAAGTATATTACTTTTAATTACTCACTACATGATCTCGATACGATTGCAAACTATTGAATTAAGAAACAAGGAGACCTATCAAGATAATTACACTATTTAATACGAAAATTTCTTTCTAGAAAAAAATATTTTTTTTTATGTTTACATTTAATACATAAAAGATGAAAAGATGAAAGATTATTCAATATTCTTGTCCTCTTTCAAACATCGTAAGTAGAAACAAGATATTCTTATTATTACTATAAACATATTGCTTATTTTATAAATCGAAATTGTGATACATTGCAAATAATGAATTAAAAATTCTTAATCTGTCACGATTGTATGAAATGAAATTGTTTTGGAACAATTCGTGAAAAATTTTCAATTTTTTACATAATTTATAAATTTATCGCCCTGGAAACTTGGGCGACAACGCAAATATGTTCCTACCTATTGCACGTTATATCTATATTTAAGCACTGTGCCGGATAACGCGCTTTCTACCATTTAAGCGAAACGTACATCCTACACGCTATGTAAATGGTACCGGTCGCGCGCGCGCGCGCGAGAGAGAGAGAGAGAGAGAGAGAGAGGAG
>NW_012130088.1:692795-694744 GCF_000143395.1 Atta cephalotes
ACGTACGTACGTACGTACTACTTACTAACGTAACGTAACGTAACGTAACGTACTACTACGTACGTACGTACGTAGTACGTACGTCGCGCGCGCGCGCGCGAGAGAGAGAGAGAGAGAGAGAGAGAGAGAGAGGGCCGAGAACATATACTGAATAGGCGGTAGCTAAATATCAGGATTCCGTAGTAAGTAATGTAAATGTATTCGCACGATTCCGCCGCGCAGAAGCAGGATTTCAAACACTGGGTGCAGAATACAACTGCAAATTGAAATACTCGTGGCGCCACGTGGCTATACCGTGTACACGTCAAGTTCTGACACGTACCAATGTTGAAGTGGACGTTAACCAGGAATTTATGTAGCCCGTCTGAGCAGATAACATAATTAATTGTAGGAATGACGATGTGAAACCATAAACTAACACAAAAAGCTTGAAACATAAAGCAAAAGATTTACTCTTTTTGCTTAAGTTTATCCGATAATAACAATGTTTAAAATATTCATAATTTATTTAAAATTAAAGCATGATTAATAATATTCTTTAACAAATGAAATTGTATTAATATGACTAATTAATAATTTTAAAAAATGTGTTTGGTTATCAACAACTATAAAATGATTAGAATTGAATGTCATAATTTTTAAAATATACATTAATCTTATTTAGATTAACAACGAAGAATTATTTTTAAAAAATAATAAAATTATAAAAGCCACTTGTTATGATTATAAGACAAAATTAAGACAAGACTTATTTTTTTATGCTTTGGGACATAAGTCGGGTAGTATTTATTCGAATCGAGTTTAATTGTTACGAGTACTATAGATGATTAACTCTACATTGTGTATAACAAGGCTAACTATTTAAATTTCATTCGAATCGACCGATGAGCAAATATTTATTTGTAGATATATCACGTTTTCTATCTTTAGCCAGATAGTTTTATAAACATTTGTCACGAGCAATTGAAACGTGTCCGTCCAACGATATGATCGATCGATCCATTTTTCATCCATCCAGTCCGAGCGTATATCCTGAACAATTCTAGTATAAAATAGCACCATGTAGGATAGGATTACAAATCAAGATATTAATCAACGGACAAAACATTAATTTTATCCTTGCACGTGCAATTTTTAAAGCGTAATGAGACGGTAATTGATTTAACGGAAAAGTCTAATAAACCGGATATTGTTAATTACGGAAGAAACGATAATAAAAATTTATTTTTTGTTAATGGCAGAAACATTAATCAACAGAGTAGGGCTCTGCGATGTGATCATAATTTTTTAATTGAGAGTGTCTGTTCCATTCGAATTTTACAACTTCGACGAACTCCGTGAGGTCGGCGGCGGCGCAGCGGTGACGAAGCGATCGACTGCTCGAATTCCAAATACGAACTTTTTAATTACCGCTCGTGGGAATAATGGATTCCGATAAATAATGGTAAAGCAGTTTTCACCGTGACGGCAAACAAGCGTGGAGGAAAAAGCGGGGCGACGACAATGAACACTTACCGTGTTTACGCACGGTGAAAGGCCGACGTCGAAATAATAGATGTGTTCGAATTCAAGCGGCTTTTAAAACAATTCCAAGCACAGCCAATTGCCCGTATATCGAAATCGGTGCTTCAACGATCGATAGGCAATCTCGCGATCGCTCTCTGCCACGCGCGTACTAAAATGCGATTCCAAAAACGGAACTTTCGATTAGTTTCCTCGTAACGCGTTTGCACTATGATTCAACGTTTGAAAAAAAAAGGAAAAACATTATTCGTTCATACAAATTTATTTTAAATGAATTTTTTCTTTTATGATACGGATTATTTTTTTTTATGAACAAATAAATTTTATTCATACATATATTAAAAATCAAAAGTCAATGTCAATAAAAGCAATTTATTTTTTATTAATTAATCTTTGATATATATATATATATATATATAACTAAA
>NW_012130088.1:694764-711084 GCF_000143395.1 Atta cephalotes
GAAAGTAGTGGCCAGCGATGGACAATACTTTGAATCATAAATGTATAATCAATTTTTTACAATAAAGCCTCGAATTTCGGAAAAAAAACGGCGGAAACAAAGTTGTACACCTAATAGTTAATTAAATAGATTCTAATTTTGCTTAATAAAGTACTATATTAAATTTCTAGAATTCAATGAATTGCTTTTTCTTTTTCTTTTGTGTGCTTATAATTTTACGGATATATTTTTTTATATGACGTAACATATATTTCTCATTATTTCTTCATTTTAATAATATTACAAGAATATAATATTAACATTACTTTGGACGACAATATGTTTAAAAGTCGCGAATGGACTCAGTATTATTTTAGAGGCTAACGAGAAGGATATTAATATGATTATGATGTATGAGAACAATATTCGAAACTTTTATAACTAGAAGATCCGTAGCGGACGGAAGGTCCTTTTGAGCGAAGATTGCGGCTTCTAGCTTTGCTTTAGTGCGATCTGCGGTACTTAACTGTAGTTGCGCAGCTGCGATCCATTCCCACGAGGCATGAAACTTTAAAGAGGGTGGATAGGAAGGTGGAGTGTGCAACAAAAAAAGGGCTCGTCGCTAGGCAGAATCCCATTTGCAAACGTATTTTTAACGAGTTCCTGCGGTAGAAAAGGTGTTCGAGGTCGCCGACGTCGACGATATCACTGCGGTAGTCGTCACTATAGCCGTCTCTTCGTCGCTGTCAGTAGGACGCGAAACAGAAGATTCCTTAAAACGGATGGAGAAACATTCCCCCAAGAGGAATCAAATTTTCCAAGAATGTACTTATTGACGACGTGCGAATTATAAAACCTAAATTAATTAAGTGAAATTAAAAATATATAGAGATTATTAAAGTAAAATATCTGTCGTGCGAAAAAATGTAAGCGGTGATATATGTATATTTGATGTTATTTATTTTAGAAATATATTTTTAAAAAATATTGATGCAATATAATTTAAATATTCAAAAATATTTTGTTATAAATCTAGAATATTGTAATAACAGTATCTTAAAATTATACAATAATAGATGTTTTTTGTTTGTTTTATAAAGATTTTTTTAAACAATTAGTTTTAAATAATTAATTTCTTGTTCTTTTTATCAAAGATAATTATTAATAATGTTTTTCTTTAAATATTAATTTTGAATGCTAAATTATGCATATTTCTTATATAAAATATTTTGTAGTACATTAAAAAATTCTCTGTTATTAAAATTATTTTGCTCCTTTAAAATTTATATTAGAAATTAGGAAGCGTATAATTAAATCTATAAAATGATGATAAAGTATAAAAAATATTCAGATTTTTTTATTACTTTTACTTGCTTTCTCTTTTATAATATAATTTAAATTAATTACGTTCCTGGAAAATATTATTTATTATGTGTTTAAATAAAATTACATTTCTAAAAAATAATTAAGTTACTCTAAAATTAATCAAAATATAAATTTTTTAATCATACTTATTGAAATTATAGAGGATGTTTTTCTTATTTATTATAAGGAGTATTTGTAACTTTATGTATGATATATAATTTATATTTTCGAGAAAAAAGAAAGAGAAAGAAAGATTGAAAAATTAAATCCATCTTAATTAAAAGTGCACTCTATTAGTGCAATAATAAACAACAAAGCAATCTATGTTTATATATATATATTTATATTTTAAAAAATTATTAAATATCTCTTTATAAACATTATTACGTAAAAATTGATCGAAGTCGACTTGTTCAAAATATATTCTTGAATTGTTAGCATTCGATTTTATAGGCGCTCTTCTTAATTAAGATACGTTCTCCAGTATTCTGAAAATTCCCACGCCGCGACTGATTTATAGGCAATGATAAATTTTCTAACGCGTATCCGCGGAACTCCCGAAAGGCATTGATGGATCAAGCAGCATTACGTACCGGACTCATCAGTTCCCGCGCGCCTCGTAAAACTTTTATATTCCACAAAATGAGCGCTTGACTCCCCTCGTTCCCAATCCCTCACGCGGCTTCGTTCGCTCTTGCCACCCTTGTCCCAAATATTCCCAGCACGACGACGCTAAGGTTTATTACTGAACCGATCTCTATTAACTTAAATATGAAACTGTTCATTGCATTACCTGGTTTAATTAAAATTTTCGAAAATTGACCGATATGCTTATAATATCCATTGGAAACTGTGACGTGCCGTGCATTATTTTCGTGCATTACGTCACGATCCGCATAATTATATTATAATTATCAAAGCGCAGGCTCAATCGAAGTTTCAATTGAACGCCGATGGGAATGTATATTTGATGCGGTGAGAGGATTTAATCACACGCTTAATCTGCAAGGAAATCATGGAAATTGTTACGCACACAGAGAAATGTTAGTTTACGTAATACGATAAACCTCAAATCTATATAGAATCTCGGAGCATTAATAAGCTAAGCTATGTGAAGCCAAAGTCAAACGTCATCATGATCCACATTTGAATGTAATCATTTCTTTTTGACAAAATTGTACTAGTGAAAATATATTAATACTTGTTTTGAAGCGGTGAAAAATATGAAACATAGTTTTCTAGCAAATATTTTCTGTTATTGCAAAATTATGTTTGCTGAAAGGCCGCAAAAGTATATCGAGAGAAATTACCTTTTATCGAAGGAGATATAGAATGCGCTTTGTTTTTATATTCATATGTTGTAAATATCATCCTTGTTATTTATCAAGTATTAAACAAGGATAAATGATGCTTACGAAAGCTGTAAACGCAAAACGGAACGCACCGATAATATATAACAGATTTGCTGTAAACAGCAAATAGATAGGATAGAGCATGATGCAAGGATAGATATGGTGTATTCTCATATTAGATGCTTTTCATTTGGTGACACAAATCGATATGAATATCATTCTATCTTTCTTGACATTCAGTGAATAACAAAGATAAAACGATATTTGTGTTGACTTGTATTACTAATTGGAAAGCATCCAATACCGCCAAAAAATGAATATATAAAAGGCCAAATTCTGATTGGCTGTAACACATCATGTTTACTTGCATTATGGAGTAAGGATTATTCCGTGTGAAAAATTTATGACACAATAAATAACGATATCTTTTTGTAGTGTTGTACAACTATATTATACAATCATGATTGCGCGTCTTTGAGAACATTTTTAAATATTCAATATATGTTATTCAGAAAAATAAACGTTATCGTGAGAAATGGACGAAAAAACCCTACTCTACGCTATGTTGAACACATGAAGGCAGATTGATAGCAAATTCTAAACAAGTTTGTTATTGCAAAAGTGTCAGCATTCGTCATGCAAGAATACAATAGTATTTGTCAAAAACATTCATTTTTTGTTTCTATCAGAAAAACAAATCTGATTTGTGTTTGATGCAATCCGTCGTCGCATTATTATTGTTATATTTGTTCTAGTGTTGATTTCATAACATAATTTTTTAGTTTTGGTTTACATTTGAAACAATATAGGAGCACAATAGACCTTAGTTAGTTAGTACGACCAAATGATTAGTTGGATTGCTAATTTTTTATCTCTTAAAGTGATTTATTGTTTTATTTTACCTATTGTACCTTAAGCTATTTTATATATTGTATAATATAATATAATTTTTCAACAAATACAAATACTTTCAAATTAACGAGATGAATTACCATTATAATGGGATAATTATCATTATAAGAAATAGATAGTGAATAGAATTTTGTAGACTTCTAGACTCAAGAATTTTGTGACGAAAATCTCCGATGTGAATTCCAGTGATAGATTTAAAACTTTCTTCGTACATACATGCAGAATACTTTTCCTCGTGGGAATATAGACTTAAATTTTCTATAGATCGAAGTACATTCGTTTCAATCCGTTCGATATTCATCATATAAGTATTTCCTATGAATATCCAGTGCTAGTTGTAATCTCAGCGCTTATAATGTTATAATGTTATTGATCAAAAGTTTCGAATTTTCATCGTACTAATTGCACAATTGTATTTACAATATTTAAGCGATTCAATGTTGTTTCTAAAATTTATGACACACAATGCTTTATCTTCGCGTATCAAAATTCTATTTCAATATTATTTGAATAACTTAAAAAATTAATTTTATTTCCAATAAAGTTTTATTTTTTATTTTAAGAATATTTTTAATCGATCATATGACCGTATTTTAAAATAAAATTCTATAGAATTTATAATATTTTCAACAAATTAAACTTGTCACGAATAAAATAGAAAATATTATTGATTTTATGATATATCAATATTTTAAAAATATTAGAAAATAAAAGAAATGTTGAAATTTTGTTTGATTTATTATAAAAATACCGAATTTATAAATGAATTGCGAGTAATTTGATAATTATGATTATAATACCTCGATTTTAAAATGTAGATTATTTTGATATTTCGAATATATTTTAAATTTTGATTCACTTATAACATTTTTTATCAGAAATGGTCGTTTTTTTCAGTTTAATTTTTACGATTACATTACGATGTATAATTTTTGCATAATTCAAGTAACTTGTGCAGGGGAAGCAACGACTGAGAAAGTGTTACGTGATCATGTGGAAGATGTATGCGCACGTCTGGCGAGTACAGTTACAAATAATTCGATCGGCCGAAATATGTTACCCGCCCGAAATCATGGCTGTTAGAACGACCCAATATTTTTCATGGAGAAACATATTTCCGTGGACGCGCACTCGATCTGAAAGTCGACGTGGGAAGTGCTGATAATATGAGAACGGATAACATATTTTTGCATTTTATATCACAACCAGTACTGGATCATACTTACATTGCATCGTTGCTAGAAAAAGAGAACTCGCGCACATACAGCACGACGAATTCCAATGTCAATTTTTCTGAGAGCTTCGAAAGCAGTGGATTTTAGGTAACGGATTCATTTTAATAAATCCATCTTGTTTTTCAATGCGTATATTTTAGCGATGCGTTGACAACCGCACATCACATTCGAAACCTAATTAAGTAATATTTTCTGTAAAATTTCATAATAAGTTACTTACAGTATTTTAATTTATTTGCTAATAGTATCATTAAATCGACAACACTCAACTTCCACTTCAAGCTTATGAAATCATTTCATCCTTGTTTATTAAATGGAGATAAATGGTGCTTGCGAACGTGTGAGTGTCAAGTAGAACACACCCTTAATTATAATATTATTTCAGCTTTATGATCGCGTTTCAAGTTCGATAGTAAATTGAGAGAAAAATATCGAAGCAAATATTATTTACGACGATATTCATTATTTTCTTCGATATTCATTAGTTATGATAAATTTAATTGTAATGAAAAAATATACATTTCTGTGAAATACGCGTAATTAATTGTAAAAAAATGAAATAGATGATTTATTTGCTAGGAATAAAATTTTATTTTGCCGTATTTAAATAAAAATTTATTTCAATAAAATTTTTAATAAATAAATTTTAGTATATTTTTCTTGGTTGCATGCAGATTATATAACTAAAAAATGTATTTAGAATTTACATAAAAATATTATTAGGTTTTGATTAGACTTATTCTTTTTCTAGGCTTTTTCTTATTTTTTTTCTACCTCAGGACTGAACTTCTTGCACAATTTCTTCTTTTCACATTGAAGAGAAGAAAATTTAAAATGAACTGTGCGAGAAGTTCAGTCCTGGAAAAAGAACAGTCCCATTGATACTTATTTGGATCATTTTTTTTTCCTTTCTTTTTTAGAGATATGTGTTCAATATGTAGATGTTCTAAGAAAGATAATTTCTTTTAAAGAGCTACTTGTCGCTGCGTGAGCAACGTAAATGTCGTTTTGACAGAACGTGAAACTTACGGTTTACGATTTAATAGCGCATGGAATAACATTGCGATAATGGACGTAGATGGGATCAAATGAAAACGTACGATCTTTACTCACGGATTAGAAATAACAGTCTACCGTCGGCAATATAACATTATTTTACGAAACTTAACTGCCTCTGTATACAGTCAAGCTGCTACATTCATCGTCGTTTCCTCAAACGCCATGATATTGTTGGAATACACTTTATCTTCTATTTTTTCTTATTTGGAGTTTTTTGCATTCTCTATTACCAATCACCTTATGGTTACATATATTTATTTCAAAAATTTATTTCGAAAAGCACAGTGCCACATCTTGTCACATTTTAAAATACGTTTGGAAAATATAATATTCAGTGTTAACATAAACAATGTTACATAATTTCGTCGGAGAGTTATATCAGGATATTCTGTAAATGAAATATTTACCTATTTACGAATTGAAGACATATTTAATTATATAAATATTATTTATATATTTATGATTATCTCGGATTCCGAATATCAATCGCAACTCTGCTGTGAAGCGCAATGTGTTTACCGCAATTGAAAAATGAATTAATTGAATTAAATAATTAATTAAATTAAATTCACATAAATAATATTATTAAATTATAAAATCAAAGCTGAGAAAAAAATATGATAATAAAATATAGTACGTATAAAGCAAATTGGAATAATATTATATTGATTAAAATTGTTTTGTTTACATAAATTTTTTAAATATCATTGAAAAGGCTTTGCACAAGATCTAATCATACGAACTGCTTCTTAAGAATTACTTAGCAGATTGACAGACGATTGCAATACTTCAATGCCAAAGTTCCTTAAGTTTATAGAAAACTTTGAGGTAATATGCCAGTCTGGTATTTGGTTTAAAACTCAAGAAGAACCAGGGCGCAACAATAAATCCTCCATTCTCTTTATTTCTCTGAGCAGCTTACGCTTTTTGACTTCCGCGCTACCGGATATACACTACTGAATGTTACGCGCTGAGTGTTTTATTCTGTTATCTTCTTACTTTTCATACAACCGTTTCCACGCTCATACCGGAATGAACTTTTCTATAATGTTCTTGCTTTCGCATATTTCTGTATGAAAAAACATCGTTTAAAGTGAGCTTGAAGTGAAACAACAAGAATGCGACCAATATAGTATAATTGCACTTTTCAAGAAGTTATTTTCCTTTATGACTTATTTAATATAAAACGGCCATTTTATTAACTATTGTGACGCGATAATATTTTATGCTACATATTGCTATATGAAAAAAGATTTTAAGAGATTATTTATAAAAACCGTAATCTGTTAATTTATGTATGCCGTAATCTGTAAGAACTGACCAATCACAATTGAGTGAGAAGAGAATAATCGATTGATAATTATATAGGATATTTAAACTGATTGTTAGAATTTTTTGCAGCATTGTCCATCGTGCTTGCATAATTATTTATTGTACATAATTATCTTACATTATTTACGACGATTTAATAAAATTATTTTTCGATTTACATTTAGTTAAGTTAAAGAGAAAAAAACGATATTCCCAAAAACATATTTTCACTAAATCATTTTTTCTTTATATTAATAAATGGAACATAAAATCATCAATGAATGTCAAAACATATTAATTTGTAACACTTCGACTATTAAGTTCATTAAAAATACATGTCGCAATTAGCAAAGAACACAGCAAATGTTTATCTACTTTCATTATGTCGGTTCAAAACAGTTTAAAAAAGTATATATTATAAAATAATATACTCCGATAAACTTTTGATGTTTTCTTTGAAATATTTGGACGCATTGTATAAACAAAGTAATTAGCGTCTAAACGATGCATAAAATGCTTAATTTAAAAAAATAGCCGTTAGATATATGGAGTGAATGACATACTTAACTGTGACTTTTGTTCCCTGTCTTCTATTTCATATGTTTTAGCGTCATGTCAAGCATCGCACACCGTGCTTTTAAAGGGGAAATACCATTTCATCATAACACGGTCGACGTCTCACGTGCATTATTAACAATTTGACCAAATTTATTATTCGTGTGAATAAAAAGAAATATGTGTAATCCGTATTTGCCGAACAACGGATTAATTGGATTTTATAGAGAAATCGGCAAAGTTAATTTATACATGTAAATTAAATAAAATCGATTAAATTAAATGAAATGTAACTTGTCATATTATCTTGTACAAAATATGTATTAGCATTTAATATTTTTGAATAACTAGTATTTAACCTAAATCTACTGAAATCAAATATAATTTTAGCATCCGATAACTTTGAAAACATAATTTTCGGATTATTCAGAGTTTCGATTACCTAAAGCTTTAACGTCTGTTTTAGTAAAATATTGGTTTAAATTGTTTATGTATGCAATTGAAATTATAATAGAGGATTGTCTGAGTTTTGTATGAATTAACTTTAGTATATTTAATATATTTAATGGAAATTTCATAAACTATGGAGCTTCAAAGATAATTCAAAATGCAATTAATAAAACACATGAATAACAGTCAGAGTTATAATAAAGTTATCGATCTTTTGATGATTTATCAATGAAAAATCGATTTAAAGTAATAATTTATAAACAAAAATTTATTATTATGAATACGAATTTAACAATATAGGAAAAACTAAAATTGCAATATGCAGCTGTCATTCTTGTTTACGCGAGTACCTATGAAAGGCAGACATACAAATTCGTCGGCAACATCAGCGTCGCGAGCGTGCGCGCTCGCGGAAGTACCCACCGGCGTTGTATTTGCATCTTCAAATCTTCCGTGATACCGCCCTGCATGTACGGGCGTTGACACGGCGTACAAACATTGAATTTACTCCGGGTAAGATAAGAGTACAAATACCGGGTATGTATCCGCGTTCCTGTACTTACACGCTTCTGTACGTGCACAACATTGCATCGTGCCGAGTGTCGCGCGACGCCTGTAGGATTTTCGAGTGTTACGTTGTCGTGAGATTCCGATGAATTAATTCGTATGACGATATTGTGCATGAGAAACTTTCTAATAAGGAACTCTGATACATTAGTAAGTTAGGAAATCCTATGAAAACATGAATATAGGTTTGTAAAGTCGAAATAGAAATGTGTCAATGTTGAATATAATATGAAAAAATGTATATATATATATATATATATATAATAGTAGAAAATATATATAATAGTAGAAAAAGTTGTAAGGCCAATTAACTGAAATAATTATGAAAATAATGAAGTCATGTAACACTCTAAGTATTAGGAATGAAAAGAATCCCAAGTTTGAATTGCAGTTCCCTTAATTTTTCCAATGCCTGAGTTGTTAATATTTCTTGTTCTGTTTATTTGTATTCTACATAGAAAGAATAATTTTGTTTAAAAATCTAAAAATTTAAATACAGATGATTTGAAAATAATTTTGTTACACTATCAAAATAATTATATAGGAAATTCAAGCATGATGAGCAATGTTGTAAAGTTTTTACATTTTAATCAGTTTGAGCGTTTTACATAATTATTCCGATAATTCAACAAAATTATTTTTAGATCTGTATCTAGATAAATTTTTAGATACTTTAGCAAAACCATTCTTTTCGTATATGATGAAATGATATTTGTAATTAGCAAGTCATTCATTTTTTTCCAATTATTTCTCATTATATTTAAAATCCCAAATTATTTATATACTGAGAATAATTTCTAGTCGAAAATGAATGAATCAGAAAGATTCTGAACATAGCAATTAAAATTCTAATCGTGATAATCAGATATTCAAATATAATAACTGAAACTCTGATATGAATCTTTTGGTTTGTCCATTTTTTAATCAGAAATTTTTCTCAATGTGCATTTTATATTAATATTTATTAATTCATTAATTTCTAAAATATTTGCGTAAATTTATAAACTTACAATTAATCTCATAATAACTGTCATTGTTGAAAAAAATCTCTTTTTTCTCTCTTAACGATCTTTGAAAAATTGCAATGGAAATATAAAAGTTGCATGCAGTATGTTATGTTGTTCTGCTGTTGCTAACCGCAATGCAAATGTACCTATTGTCACGAATTGATTACATAGAAGTACGTAGAAACACGTGCCAGAAACTTTTATCAATTTTACATACATGCCGTCCCTTTCCCGTTCAGCGCTAGGTCACGCTACATTTAACAATTACGACGTGATTTGTGCTCTGCCCCTCGAACCGGAAATGAGAAACGAAGGTAGACGACGTTCTTTCCTCCATCAATAATAACGACTATTTCCAAATATTCACATTCAATCTTTCATTGCATCTGCATTTGATTTGACGATTACAGATATAACACTTACTAATCATAACGTGATAATCGAAATAATGACAATCATTTTATACAGATAAATATTAAATATAAGTTTATATCCCTTTTTTAATTTTATAACAAAAAGCTTATATATAATACGTAATAAAATAACGGATATAATATGAATATTTATAATGTGAATATTTTATTTGACCGTACATATAAATATACAACAAATAGGAAATAAAGCTTTAATAATTATAAAGGTCTCGGTGGTCTAAAGACTTAAAATATTCACACGAAATGAAAGAGATCTGGGTTCGATTCACAAAGTAATATTTTTTATAATAAAATTATATACAGATTTTAATGTGTTTATCAACATCATTAAGATTTTTCTAAAATGCCTATAAGCATTGAATTATTAAATTGTTAGGCAAGTTAGTTTATGTATATATTATACATATCCAGTTTTCGGCTTTATTTCCTATTGATTGTATACCGAGTGTTTCATAAATGCATATCAATAGTTTAAGAAGTAAATCTATATACTAAAATAAGTAAAAAACGTTATATGAACATATGTTTATATATACCTTTTCAAGTTATGAATAATTAAAAAATATTTGAAATGCCTGCCTTAGATATGCATGATCGTATTAGAAAAATATAACGTTTCGATTTAAAGAAAAAAGGAAAATAAAAAAGATTAAATTATATAAGTTTTATTAAATTCTGCTAATTATTTTATGAATCAATTTACCGAATGAAAATTTTTAAATATTTCATACGTTAAATAATATAATATGAAAGTCTGATTCAATTAATTTTTTTTGTAAAAGAAAAGTTAAAACCGTATATGTGAAATCTCGAGGGACTTTTTCTGCGTAACGACAGGCTTAATAGTACTTGTTAGCATAAAAGCTTTTGTCACTGCGGATTATTTCCAGCGCTTCTTGAAATAAGCAAAAGAGGAAAAAATGTTTTAGTAAGCTTCTGAGAGAAATCCCGCGACATTCGTGTTTGTATTACTGACAAATTTCATTCTCGTTCTAACGTTTGTCCGTTCTGGAGTGAACCCAGAGCTTAACTGAAATTCGGATATCGATGTTATCCACGTTTATCCACCCTAGTCGCGGTGTATGTCGCGAGACGTGCACGAAATTCCATAGAATCGATTGCCAATCGTTTCTGTCTGAGAGAAACGTGTCGTGGTGTCGGCCGTACATTCGTACTCATCTTCGCGAGAGTGTGCATGTCCTGAACGTACACAATGGTACGCACACACTTGCAAGTGTATATGTGTATATCCATTTGACGAAATTTCGGTATCATCCACCACCAAATATACACCACCAAATTTTAAGGGAATTTAAAATTTCATTGACGACATCCAGATACACGTTACGAGTCTCATAAACGTTTTAGTATGTGAACCATATACTGACGTATCCGCACACATGCAAATGCAACATTACTCAAACGTTTTCACTCATGTCAATTTGACGTAGAGCTTATTTCGTTACCGCGCTTGCATCTCTGATATCCGTTCAATCAATGAGAGTTGGCAGACCCTTACGGGGAAGCTATGAAATATTGGCAAAGGATATGGCTAGTTGAGAAGAAAGACGAAGAAAAGGAGCAAAGATTAGAGATTAATCTTCATGGGTGAGTCTTGAGATGAGTAACATTTTACCGTATTGCCTTAAATGACGTTGATGATCTGAAAACAGATAAACAAGATTGAAGTATTAAAAGTCATATAGCTTTCCAAAATTACAGTAAAAATGTCGTATGCCATTTATCTCAATCTCCGGGTTAGAATTTTTGCAAGATTTTTGCCAAATGTACGATTACAATTCTTATAATTAATTAATTTAAGCTTCTCTCAAAAGTTTCTTTTAATTTAAAATTAACTTTACAAAGTTTTAATTTAAAGATTTAATTTAAAGGTATTTAAAATTTAGAGTCTTTCTATTTTCCATCTATTTTAAATTTAATATTACAGTTATTGAAAAAAAACTGGTACTCAACGAAAAACTCCCGTATTTTATTATATCATATGGAAAAATCTGTATGTACAGAAGTTGAAGCAAAGCATTTCTATAAAAAAGTTATATTACACATATGGCTTCGACCTATACGTTCAAATTTTTTGGAGCGAGTAACAACGAGAATATTTTCATAAATAAAATGTAATAGGATTCAAATTGAGATCAGATTTATTACGCATGCTGTATTCTGCATCAATATCCTCCGGAGAAGGACATTTATCGTTCAATATATCTTGTTTTCTCACAGATAAAACCATCGTAGTCCTTTATGATCGCGATATCAAGGAGATACAATGCAGTATATATGAACGCGTTGCGGAAAATTCTCGGTGAATATTGTTCTCCAGAACAGATAAAAAGATCGTGAGAGACAGATGGAAGTCGCGCTTGCTTTGTGCGGCTTTTATGATAAAGTGAAGCACCAGATTACGTTCCCTTGGCGCTTCCATCATTTGTACTTTCCAATTACAGAATTCGCGTATGTTTCGAATCTTTGGAGAAACCGTTCGTTAATTAATATGTAACATTTGTTTATATGTGTATGTAGGATGTTTATTATCTAAAAAATTTAGAATTTTTACGTTTTCTTTTTTTTGCTTGAAAAGCAGAGTTTTCATGAAATTTTAATGGTCTCAAAATTTTTTAAATTTCACTTTTAAATCCAAATTCTATTTTTTTTCAAAAATATTATTTCTTTGAAAATTTTTTTTCTTGATGCAAAATGTTAACACTTACTTGGCAATAAATAATTACGTACACATTTAAGTATATTCACGTGTGCTTCGCAAATTTTTATTGAAAAAAGAATGATAATAGGAGACTTATTGTCAGCAAAATAGAATAATAACTAATATTAATTGTAAATCTTCCCTATAATTTTTGCGACCACTGTAGAAAATAATGGATATAGTTTTGTAGAATCCTTGCTTTCTGTTAATTTTTAATAATTGTTTGTGTCGCTTGCGTTTCAATTTATTTCAAAGTTGCGTTAAAAAATCCTCTTACTTAGAATTTTGAAAAACACCTAGGAAATCCGGCAATCTCAGACAATCTTTTTACAAGATTTCAATAAAGACTCTGATATATATATATATATATGTATATGTGCAAAACACATATACAAAAAAACAATTTAATTCTGAACAACATCCCCGCGAGTAAATGCATGCGAAAGATTTTGTCAATAAGATGTACGCGTAAAGCATGCCGCAACGAAACGCACAAACCAATGGAAAATTTTGTCATGCTCGTATTTTCCACGGATATCGTATGCACCGTGCCATTAGATTTTGTTGTAAGCATTCGTGAAAAACGACGCGGTACGCTTGCAGCGAGCGTAATTGCGCTCGTACCGGCACCATGTACTGGACGACGTGTACGTACGTGTACATCGATGTAGCGGTCGGCTAATTTATGAAACTTGCATCGATCGCGAGGCAGTTTGCATTCGCCAGCATGCAAGAAAACGGGTGGCGACTATCGAGGAGACGGTTGGGAGGATGCTGAGGGTGTACAGCTAGGAGAGAAAAGCGAAGGATAGGGGTGGATCAGCATTACGTGTAGCGCGCTGGGAAACGCACCTGTACAAAAGGGGCGACGATTTTTCAAGCAGATAAAAGTCACGAGTAAAAAATCAACATCGCGCGCTGCGCCGCGTCGGATCTCGACGAATGGACGGACGAGATATCTCCGTGCACGCCAGTGCAGGATTTGCCCATTTCCCCCATTCTCGAGTTTCGTTTAAAAAAAAAACGGGAAGTATGCAGCAGTCACGGCAAACGAACGGACGAAATGAAAATTGTTCCGCTGGCTGCAGTCAACCTTGGCGCTTAATACAATTCAAACGACAGCCGCATTTATCTAATCTCAGAAGCCTCATGAATCTTGATGTGGGGAACAAGTTTCGATTAATTAACCATTGAAATGGAATATTTCGTGATCTTTCGACGCTACATTAATAAATGTAAAAAAAATTATCTTTTACTATTATTATTGAGATTAATAGATCTGTTCGTGTTGCTTGAAGTCCTTAAAAATTTTTGCACTTAAGAAATTATGACTCCGAAAAAGACACTTCCAATGAATACTTGCTGCTAATTGAGGATGAAAGATACATAAAACAATTTATTATAAACATAATCTTTAGAGATTTTGTGAGTGAGAAAATAATGCATAAAGAATTGCAAAAATTTTGATTAAAAATTTATTAATTAAAATTCGTCGATTTTTTATCTTGTTATGAACGAATTTATTTTACAAATTCGGAAATATATATAACAAAAACTTTTTTTTAATATATCTTAAATATATCTTATTAATATAATAATATATATTAAATATATCTTAAAATATCTATAAGTCGAATTTTACAAGTTTAACTTACACATTTATAAAGAGAATATCGTTGGAATTTTTAAAAAATTTCGTTTAGTCATTAAATTTGTTTCCATTAAATCGTAGAAAAAAACCTTTTTTGAATTATTTATCCTTTTAATAAATTTTTAATAAACTTCAATATTTTCTTCACTTTTCATTCGTCATTTCTTTATAAAATCTTTAAAGATTACGTTTGTAAAAAGTTTTTTTTATATATCTTTAATTCTCAATTAACAGTAAGCATTTTACTGGAAGTACTTTACTTACAGTATTTATTTATTTACTTTACTTTTTCCATGCATAAAGGTCTCCTAAATGCGCAATAATCTCTTAAAAAATAAATATACATTTGGGTGTTTAAAAGAAACAAAATTTAGCAAAAAGTACAAGCAACACGAACAGATTTAATATTTAACTTACTATTATTCAATATTTATAATGTTCCTTTATTGTTTATTGTGATATGTTTATTATGATGTGGTATATGTATTTAATTTATAGTTAGGGTGCAAGAAATATCCCACTCAGCTCGAAGCTGTTATTCAACACGGAAGGCTTAATGTGCCAAACAGAAAGCCCTTTTAAGCCCTTCATAAAGCCTAAGTAGTCACGTTATAAGGGACAATACCCTACGTCACATCAAACGCCCGATATATCAAATCTGCATCTCTTGTTAAATCTGTCCATTACTATAAAGGGAAGTTTTTCAATTAACTACATAAAAGTTTTTATAAATTCTATAAATGTACCCCTGTAATATTATGGGCTTCGTTTATGTACAATTTAATACACTTTTGTTCTTAAAACATACAAACTTTTTATTAATTCTGACATTTTTAACTTTTATAACTTGGCCTTTGTTTCCACAAAAATAAAGGAAAATATATTATTAAAATTACATTCAAACAGAATTCAAGCTTATATGAGTTAATTTAAAACCATAATTACTTTATATACGAACAAAAGTAGCAAAATTAAATTTGTAATTTAATGTAATAAACAAAAACTGATTAAACAGTTAATTTTTCTAGTTAAAATTTCAAAGAACAGAGACATTAATATTGCATCAGTTGATGTAATTCTCATATTGTGGCGAATTCTGATCTCGCTTAAGTGCAACCTAGGCGCGAATCATTTGTAAGATAACATCTGTAGGCGGTTCCGCGGCATAAAACTTCGGTCTGCAGTTTTCGCAATAATATTCGAGTTTTCAATTCAATAAGCGCTTGATTAAAATGTGCCCTCTCCGCTACCTCTCCTCCTTCCTCTCATCGCGACCGCAAACGCTCAGAGTAATTTGAAAATGAGACGTGCCTTTGCAAAAAGTTCTCAATATGATACCATGCCGGTGTCGTTGCATCTGTTAGTAGTGGTGGTCTGTTCTTTCTACTCTCACATCGTTGTTGCCCGTCTGAAAAGTATCCGGCGAAAAGTATCTGAGCTCCCTCTCCGAGATCCATGTTCGAACCGCCGTTGTAATTCCTGACGAATATTAGTCGAGCTTTTTTAATCTCGCGGTAAAAACGTCTTGATGATAATTCTTTTCCACATCTCCCTTTGTAGACGTTCGTCCATGGCGGAGTTTGGAGTACAAGGATTAAGTGCGCTTTGAGAAGATGAGATATTCTACGCACGAAATAGATCATGTAGGTTGCCGCTGGTACCACTTACGTTTCCTAATTAACACACGGGTTGTGCCATAAATTGAATTAACACAATGTATA
>NW_012130088.1:711104-719938 GCF_000143395.1 Atta cephalotes
ATCTTCTGAAGCGCAATTTTGTTCAATATGTATCTAAGTGAAAATAACCATCATTTCTTGAAATGTATTTGGTTATGCAGACATTTATATTATTACTAAATGTATCGAAAATGTACGTTTTGTGTGCACATTTTAATTAATAATTCTATTATGTTAATAATTATTGTAAAACAGGCCATTTTTTAAATATTATTAGTAATACCAAGCTATAATCATTTTATGAACTATATTATTAATTTTTCATAATTATAATGTATTATCAAGATGAAAAATACATAATGTTTCTGATTTTTATGCGTAATAATTATTCAAATATGTTATATTTGTATTATTCTTATATATGTACATAATTTTGATAATTCCCAAACATTTCTAAAATGGAACTTGCTAATTAGATTATTCAGAAACTTTTTTCCAACGAATTACAGATATCAAATAATTTGTAATGTAATTTTAATGTAAAATGTGTAATTACAGAAGCATGTATGCGAATGTATATAGTCTAACATCATAAACACATCGAGATAAAACGTAGTGCATAACGCCTTGCATAATAACTGTAATAATACGTTTTGATATTTATTTTTTTGTTATTTTGAGCAAATTACATAGTTTAATATGCGAATAAAAATGCATGGTACCGCAGCCTGCGGTATGTACCATGCATTAATGTGCATTAACTGTAAAACGACGGACGTTGAAATTTTATTGCTGAGTAAAAATTGCTCACTCGAGATTATCTAGTAATTCGCGGTATGGAAAGCATTTTTTCATCGAGTGTTCATAAATACATTGTTTGTTATACTGCGATATAAACAATGAGAAATTAGATACATATTATTAGTTAACAAAAAATTTATTAATTTAATAACATAATTAGTTATTTTAATAATAAAAATATTTTGTAAAAAAAATATTTGTCCATTTGTGTTAAGTATTTTGTGCATTTATTATCACAAATTTAAATTAATTAAAACCGAAAAGTAATAAACATATATCTATATTAAAATGAGATTGGAATAATGAACATTTCCGAATATCACTCTTAATTCGCAGATAATAGAGATTGCTGGAAAATTATATAATCAATGATTATTCAATTAATTAACCGAAAATTAAATACCATTAGCATACATTGAAGATAACGTACATTTGACATTCAATTAAATTAACTATATGCAACAGGTAAATCTTTATCAAGTTAATTCATCAAAGAGAGCATATTAGATTTAACGTATTATAATACATATATAAATACATATTATTGTACATTGATATATTTGTTCTGCATACATTTGTATAACATATAATGAGTTTATTGTCAAATATGTACAATAAATAAAGCAAATATATAAAGTATTAGAATTATATAAGAATATATGATTGTAATAGAGTTACAATCATATGAGTTATTTTCTAATGTTTACGCATATTATATTTTATATTCTTTGAATAGGAAATATCAATAAATTGTAATAATAATTTTAATTAATTAAGTAAAAATTTTAATTAATTGCTTGAATTAGAAAATCTAAAATTATATATTTTGATGACTTTAATTTCGACAAAGTCGATAATTGATTTGTTTAACTATTGTTTTAATTAATCACAACTTAATGCTTTAACACTAAATATTTTGAAACTTATGATGAAGTTGTTTTCTGACGAACTATCGTAAGCCTAAACATAGTTCTCTAATAAAGTCCGCTTTACTTCGAATTTTCATGCTTCCTGCTATCACGTAGGTACACTAGGTACATCAAACTGTCGACGATGACGGCCCACTTTCCGGCCAACGATTAATTATGTCACAGCTAACCGCAGCAAATGTCCTATTCATAGTTTCCGTCGTCAGATAAATGGTTTCGCGTTATGATTTTTTTCTCTCCATTATCCTCGCTTAATGGCTGCTGGCACGGGTGACTGGCTTCCAAAAATGCTTCTTAAAGTCACGAGAAAAAACTTGTAGAATGGAGACTATCTATTCCCAGTTTCTCTCGGCTTACTCACAGCAGTTCCTTCGCGAGTCGAAGTTGAAGCGCGGCGCGCGTGTAATAAAATCCAAGTCAATTAACGGAACGTCGCAGGGTACCATTAATAATCCTACAAGCTCCGGTCGTCCTTTCAGGAATCTCCAGAGGAGGAGATACCGGCGGAAGGAGGAGCAAAGTAACATCTAGAGCGAGGGAGACATGGTTTCACGAAAAGGAAGCTCACGATGTCGGATTAAGAACTTCCGGCACCCTATACGCGTTTGCATTATGCGGCAAGTTCCACGTCATCCATGTTTCTTGCCAAACGTATCACTACGTAATCAATTATTTTGTATTTACCTCATATGTTGCTGGAATACAAATTCACTGATAAATATCGGATTTGTTATTGACAGATTTTTCTCTCTCTTAATTATAAAATGAAATAAATTGATAGTGTAATACGTAATTGAGGTTAAGTTTCAGTAGAATTTAAATTTACGATTAAATTGATATTTAACACTGAAAATTAAAAAAATGTGAAGAAGCGCATGTAATAGCCTTTCAATTAAATATTGATGATTTCAAAATAAATTCGAATGTATGTAGAATCAACGAGGAAGAGGAAAAGCTTTTATTATATTTTTTAGACACGGAATCTTTCGTGAGTTTTAACTTCATCCTACGCGTAGTGTTTTTCCTCTATAGGCATTTCCTATGTAAAAAGTAGTCACGAGTCGTTGCTCCCTACGGACTTCCTTAAACTTTCCCGACATTTACACATAGTAGTAGATGTACGTGCGTGGAAAGCACATATACATACACGCATTTATTTGCCTCTTGCAGATACAAATATCTGCAGGATCACTGTAGTTTAACGATTTTGCTTCTATTTCTTTAATCCTAACAAGTTTCCTATTTTCTTCTGAAAATACCATTTCTCTTGTTTAAATAGTTATAAATTTCACACAGTGACAGTACTTTATAAGTTTGATAAATATATTCTTATTGCTAAGGTGCTAATATGTATGAGACGCCATTCAATGTCAAACTAAATTGATATAAAAGAAACAAATGACTGTCTATTTGTAAATATTGCAAGATAAAATAACTAAATGTATTTTTAATATAATTTAAAATATTTATCTGATCTTTTAATAAATACCTTATCAATTTGATGAAGTTTTGTTTCAGCCTTCTCATATAATTATTTTGCTTAATAACTAAGGAACTTTTTTAGTAATAAGATATTAATTCTTCCTATTCCATAAGATTATCAATAAATAAGCAAACAAAAATAAAATATAATTTACCTAGCTTATTATTTAAAGTATCCTGACAGATCTTTTTTAAAATTTTAATTCTAATAGAAATAATTGATACACTTTTGAAACCCATGAAACTACTTAAAGCTCTTGCTAAGAGTAAGCAGCCACGAAACTAGAGACACGCGATTTGAATGCGACGTTATCCGCCCAGCGATCCGGATAGCTGACGTTCCGAAAGAGAATTCTCGTGTTCTCGATTCTATAATGTATAAGGAACCGCGGAATACGGAACAAACGCAGATGTAGTCAGCAGTCGATTCGGCATCGAGGAAATACCCAAACATACGGACGAATTGCACGCCGTCCCACGATAAGCGTTGAAAGAGAATTCTTGAGACGTTTGTTCCATGGCATTTGAGCGAGCTTCAGTGATATAGACAAAGGATCGAACCGACGATGTTAAACTTTCACGCTTGAAAGCAAAAAAATATTTATGTGTCGTGTCTTCTGCGGCAATAATAAAGGGAAAGAATGTACTTAGAGAACAAATTGAAGAGAAATATTTCAAATCACATAAGTAAAAGTATATAAATAACATATTACTTATTTCAATTACTTATTATTTATTCTAATGACATATTACTTATTCCAATAAATATACCTGGAATAATATTTTAATTTCACTTTTTGTTTCATAATATTGTTCTCTTACTTTTTAAAAAGGATACAACTAAAAAAACGTGATTTCCAGATTGTTATCATGAGTTAGGTATATAAAGATTACACTATCAATCACCAAAAGTGAATAAACAGTCCATTTATCAAATAACAATTATTTTGTTCTTAAATTTTTTCAAAGAGATAATGCCTTCTGCAATCCAATAAGCAGACAATATTAAAAACTAAGTATTCACGATAGTCTTCTATATTTTTAATATTTTTTTCAGAGGTAATATTTTAGGATATAAATATTTTAGTGACCATATCACAAATATATCAGGTCTGAATAAAAGTTCATAATGCTACTTTATTTGTGCTACTTCATCAAAAAATAAAAAAAATTAGGCAATTATATATGACAGAGTTTCAGCTTTAAGAATCTGTTTTTTTTTAAATTACGGTACAATTTTTAACAAAATAAGCAAAGTTAAAATACCTTTTTGTATTTAATCCGGATAATTGAGTAACAAAAAATCTTAAGAACATTTATTAAAATTTTAGGAAAAACTTATTAAGTTTTCATGTTAGAAAATCGAAAATTTTCATAAGTTTTTTTAAACACGTGACAAATTTATGTAAAGTAAGAAGAAAATTTCCTATTTTTTCTCAGCTCGTAATTTTTTATGTAAAAATTATGAATTCACAGAAACTCATAAGACATAGTGACCTTTCGAAATTTTATTTATTTTGAACAAAGTTACAGCTGCTTGAATTGTGAAATTTACAATTTGCTGTGAACTTTTGGTCTTTGGAAACCCTATATTTAAATATAAGCAAATTTAATAATTGCTGTTAGACAATAAATACTCCAATAAATTTTTAATTCGTTCACATTATAGTTTAGACGATTCTTGTGTGTGTATGTGTGTGTGTGTGTGTGTGTGTGTGTGTGTGTGTGTGTGTGTGTGATTACAGAATTCGATATTCTCTCATTATCAATAAATGTACCAATTGGTACAGAAATAAGAGAAGTTCGGTACTTATGTATGTACGTATACTCAGACTCTCTTAGTAATCTTTCTGTAATAGAAAAGCTTACGATTTTTCACGAATGGCGCAACTAAAATAGCTTAAAGAAATCTTATCATAAAAACGATAGAAAAGGGACTGTAAATCGCGAGACCATAATGCTATCGGCAAGTACCGTCTCTGCGCCCTTGTTTTCCACTCCACCAAAAGATACGCCACGTCCTCCTTTATTACGCGATTCATTTCCCAGGACGTCAGCATAAATCCAGAAATATGGTACCTGCCAGACTGCAACCAACGTCGCGCCTGCATGCACCGCAAAAGCGCGCCAGGCAAGTCGTTTCCCCTCGATGTGTATACATTTTATCTGCCACTAAATGCTCTCAGGGCTTCCGCGCCGCTCGCCGGTATAACGCCTCGAGGAAATTCTCAGTCCCGTTGCTGCGTAGCCGCGGCCGAGCACAGGATGAGCACAAACGGAAATGATAAATGCTACTTTAGTGAATATAAAGACTCGATTATAAACATTTCGTACTTTGTATACATTGATCGCACCGTTAACTGTTCCCAGCATCAATGGTATTTATTCGTACAGCCATAATGCGTTCATATCTCAGGATATTTACGAATTGTAACAACCTAATAATCTTATTTAAAGCAGTAATAAAAGAAAAGTCCATATTATTAGTATACTCGCTTGAACAAGTTCGTTGTTGAGTGGCTAAAAAATGCATGGCTGAGTGAACTATAGTTGGCTACTTGGATAAACTGGCACCTTACCAAAACCTTTCCTGAAGGCAGACCTAGTTTTTAAAATTATTCTATTGAGATTACAAGATTTTTAATTAACGATTCGTTTTCGTGAGAGACGTTTTAAATTATGAACAGTCATTTCGTGAGAATTTCGAGATGAGAATTCGAATGAACGATTTCTAATAAGAATTTTCAGCGAGACTTTTTTTCGATTGTTTTTTATTACAAAAGTTTCATCGAATGTCGATGTATCGAGTGCAAGGTATCGAGTGTAAGGTTTGTTCGATCCCTGGTTACTTATGTGACCGTCATCGAAATACAGCGCCGATGCAAAACAACATCAATTAGGGTAGCAGCGTGATGTTGAACGCACTCACTCGTTGAAGGGGCGCTCCTGCAAAAACGCTTTAATTAATTCCGCTCACGACGCACAAGAACTAATGCGGTAGGTTACACGGACATTACTAAGTATATGTCGTGTGTCTACGGCGCACGGCTGCCGTGCGTTACGTTTCAGTCACGGAGATTATATAGACATTAAAAAAGCGTTTAACCGCCTTCCTTAGCGTAATGACTGTTTCGCACAGTTTTGTTATTTTGATAAAATTTCGCAATTATGCGCCTTTACGTTGGCCGATCGGGTAACAAAGAAATGCGATTTACAGTATAACTTATTACGTTGCTTTGAACCGCAGCCTTATCTTGACGAAATAATAATTCCACGTGACATAACGGGCTTTTATAAGAAATTTTAATTTTCTTGAAGACTCACGATCCTGCAGATCCGCGAAAATTAACCGTCAGCTATTTCTCTTTAAGCTGAGAAAATTTTATGGAGTAAATTTTAGAACCAGATATAAATAAACGGATACTTAATTATGAAGTTGTTTGCTTAGCACATCTTTGTATAAAATTTATATGCAATATCGTCCAAAATATGAATAATTTTGCCTTAAATAATTTTATTTAAATTTACAGTGCAAGAACTAGAGAAATGTATGTGTATGTAATTCATGTATGTAATTGAAAATATAAGCAACAAATACTTTAGTGTGTCTAGTGGCTAGATATATTTGTTAATTACATATAACCGTATAATTAATCAAGCTTTTGTTACAAGATCATATGCGCATTGTATCATTATCGTAAACCTAAATACAATTCCTTTTGTATTTTAAACAATACTTTAAAGTTGAAATTGAAAATAATAATTTCTGTTAGCGAACAATTAAACTTGTTGAAATTTTAGCTGCATTTATTTTATATTTGTAAACAAACTATAAAAACAACGGTGAATCCAAGATATAAATTGAAAATGAAAGAAATGGATAATTTTACATTTGTTTTTATTCGAGTGAATGAACTGTTTTTATGAGATTCAATTTTCGTACGTTTGTTTGACAATACCTTATACACGCGCGCGCGCGCGCACACACACACACACACACACACACACACACAACAAAATATATATACGCAGCCATAAAAATATATTTATACAACAATAATACAAGTTGTCGTATTTCTTAAAAATATTTATATTGTTAGCATATATACACTGAGAAAAGCATTCTATTTATAAAGATTCTATTTATATATCTTTCTATTTTTGTTACAAATATTTTTAGTATTTTGAAATGAAAGATATATTTTCAAAAATTTAATTAAAAAGCGCTTCACAATTTATTTAATTTTAGATAGTAGAATTTTTTATTTGAAATTTAAATTTAATGAAAAAGCGTATGATTTTATGTTTTTGTAAAAAAAAATCGATTTCAAGTTTATAATTGGCTGCTACTTCTGCTCATGGTAAATCAAGAAAATAAGATGGCTATGTGACAGACGATACATCATTTAGGTATATTGTATGAATCAATTTTGTATAAAATAGATGTTTGCAATGTAGTATCAGATTTCGCGAGAATATTCCTTAAAAGTTTCATGACGGAATGCTTCATTATATTATATCGAAAATAGCAAGCAAAGTTTCTTTTCAAGCAATCTTTTAAATTTTATTTTATCATTATTATTTTTGCCGAATCAATTTGAGCAATAAAATCGCGAATAAAACAATAAATTAACAATAAAAAGATATTAAATTTCTATTTATCTTTTATCCAATTGTGCTGTATTGGCTGTGCAAGCTCAATAGACTCGTAAAAATTATGTATATATCATATAATTCTATACGAGCAATGTAGTATAAATATTGTGTGATATATTTGCGAAATATTTTTTGCTTGTATATATTATATCCAGCTGATTGACAGGAAAAATTATCATTCCTTTAAAAACTGTCTTATTCGGCTCATGGATAACATAAGTTTTGGCATATGGGAGATGTTTACGTATCGTCAAAGGGGTCGTTTTCATGTGCGGACATCCTTCTTTAAAAGTTTTATAGTGGAAGACTCCCCGGCGCCACGCTCCATTGCTCTATATTGGAGTAGATAGGAAAAAAGCCCCTTTATATGTTGCCGGTCGAATTGTTTGCTCGTATACGGTAAATTAAACGTCAAGGACTAGATGCGCGTCTAGATACTATCACTAGTAAACTACAAATGTTTGTGTCCACTGACAGACTCCTGCTCCAATTTCTGCTTCAAACTTAGGAAATCAGCAGCGAAAATCTGCCATGAACATCTTCGCAAGAAATTAGAAAGTACTATCCGTTCAGAAATTTAAAAAATTTTTAAAAGTTGAACTTATTGTTTCTGCGAAAATTTTGCAAATATACTAAAACTCGAGCGATAGGAATTACGTTGCAATTTGACATAGTTTGATAATTGCATTACCACTTTGAAGATTGTAGTGTGAAATATGATAACGCAGTTTTCAATTTATGTGTGTATTGAAATCAAGCACGTTTTACAAAAACGTTGAATAATTTGATTTAATAAATCGCACGAAATATTTTACTATAAAATGACAACGATTTTAATTGATAATTTTTCTTCTACCGATAATGGAGATGTAAATTTTACAAAAAATATTTTTTATTTAGAAATAATTTCTACGTTCCACATACTTAAAATCTCATAATATGTAATATATTCTAAAAACAGTTGGCCACTCGCTTGCAAAAATAATTTGCTACCTCAAATGTGGGCACAGTTAACAATTATATATATATATATATATATATATATAA
>NW_012130088.1:720669-740606 GCF_000143395.1 Atta cephalotes
ATATATATATATATATATATATATATAAATATTTGTATCTAAAAAATTGATTAGAAAAAAAGGGAATCATTTGCTAGATATGTGAGGGAAACAATTTTAATGAAGATCAACATTCAGAAAGCAATTTCTTCGTCCAAGTGACTCAATAAATCTCGACTTCGGTCGTCTGCATTGCATTCGCTAAAAAGCCTCTGATTTTAGACATCTTCTCGATTGATTACTCATAACTTAATACTTAGAATATCATGATGTAGTGCAGCGTCAGTCTTTCGAAGAAGACGTTTAAAAATAGTCGCGATAGCAATTTGTCGACAGGAGATCGTTGGATTGTCAGCTCGGCAGTATTTACTAACGATGCGACTAGTTAAAGGGGCAAGTACCGAAAGTTTCATCTCTCGGGATAAGGGCAACTTGAAACTCAGGGATAATAATGACAATTGTGACGGGGGAAAGTCTCATATCAGCCTCACATTTTCTTCTGTTCACCGTTATCGTAGAAAATTATATCTCTAAAAAATTGCTTCGTATAAATTTAAAAGATATTGAAAAATATATTGAGAAAAATTTTGGGTTGAAAATAAACGAACCAAAAGATTTTGATTATGTCAATCAGAATTTTCAAGTAAAATTATAATTTAACTAGAAAATTTTGATTCATCTATTATATGTTCAATTAATATGATTCTTTTTCCAGTGTATTAACAGCTATAAGTTTTGTCATTATCTGTTAAATTTCACGGTTTAAGTAAATTTTTGTACGTATTTGTATAAATTTTAAAAGTTCGTTATTTAACGTTATTAAACGTGTGTAATTTGATAATAAAAAATTGTTTCCCACATAAATGAGAAAAGTGGATAAATTGATTAACACAATAACATGAGTACAATTTTTTATTTTATGTCAGATTAAATAAAATCAAAATCAAATTACGGTAAATTATCCAGAGAGGAGACAGTAGAATAACAATCACGATACGGTAGTCGCGAGTTCTTTCTCGTAGCGCGTGACAAATTGGTTGGACGGATTTACGGTCCCAGTGGGAGAAAAAAGCTGGAAAAGCGAGGAGGCTGTCGGAATTTTCGTAAACTCTCGACTCGGCTATGGACCGCCACGAAGTGGCTGCGCGTGAAGGCGACGTCGCGATCTTATTAAATTCCGGAACTCTTTGTGTCGTCTTCCAACTGTTTTGCAATATCTTCCCTCGATAGCAAGTCGAGACGTATAATAAAACATAATAACAGTAAAAGAAATAAGAATAATATATGGTAATCTACAGAAAACACACAACACCGAGTTGATACATAATCCAAATTGCTAATTACGATAATTTTATTCTTTTATATAGTTTTTACTCTTTCTGAAAACTTGCAGCGTATTAAAACGCAAAAAATCTTTAGAAGAAACTCAAATTACATTTGTCTCTTTATCCATCTTTATATTTTATTGAAATTAGCGACAACTTTAAATTAAGATTACGATCTATCGTTAGCTTTTTCTCAGGTGTATATATATATATATATATATATGGTGTATATATTAATGGATTCATATATATATATATATATTAATGTACTAATTTTTATTCTTATTTTTTATATTTTTTGTTTTATTTTATTTTTCTTTGCCATTTTGTCTTTTTGTATCTTTTTGCATCTTTTTAAAGGACTTACCCTAGCATGATAATACACTATCTATATTTTATCCCCCTACTTCATTACGTTACCGCTTAGGCCACGGCACGCTTTGTACGATTGTGCAGGTTCGGCCGAGTGGCCGCAGGCACAGCCTTAACAGCTAGATTACACGGACTGAACCAATGATTAATCAAACACTCCGATGTGCAACGTAGTAACAATGCGCCGCTCGCCGCTCGGGTGCCATTAGACGTAGGGGCTGTGGTCGCACGGTTAACCCGTGATTAACCATGTTGCCTGGATAAACATGGGCTCGTCGACCTCACGGCTAACTTCAAGACTGCTCTCACTGTCGAATTCTCAATGAATTAAAGCCCGCTCGATTCCGACATCGCCGCTACAGATGCAACGATTAACAAGACGTCGCATTCTGGAGCAACGATCCACGAATTGCGACAGTATTTTGGCCATTGCGAACATTGCTGTGGGTTTCACCAAGCTCGATTAATTGCAACCTTAGTTTAACTAATTTACTCCATAAATTCATCCTTGTTTGCTACTCAAGCAACATGGTTATCGTAATTATTTTTTGACGTAGCTTGATTAAAAGGCAGAGCAAGGCGATTATAAATTCTTTATAAAAAGAGAGACACATTCCCTTATCGCATGTCAGTAACTTTTCTCATTATTCATCATAAATTTATGAAATATACGAAATTAATATCCAGTTTTAGAGAATCAAACAAGTAAATATCAATATAGTAACTGGAAAAAGCACATTTTCATGATAATTTACTATATGTAGAGTGTAGACATTATACGTCTCTTGAACGAATAACATCTCGTTCGTTAGTCCGATACATTTTATTTATCATTGAGCAATGAAAGTTTTATTACTCTCGATATAACATCATCGTGGGGGCTAGAAACTAAGAAGGAAATCGAGCGAGACGAGAAAAATAAAACGGCGTCCGTTATTTTTTAATAAAACTTGCTCGGATTGCTGCCGCTTTTCGCTAAGCGGAAGTTCGTTAGATTTCAGCCAGCCTCAATTTTATAAAAACTCGTTAAAGAAAGAGGTCGGGGCCCAGGAATGCGCGAGAGAAGAGAGAAATATTCGCCCCTGTGTTCACGGTTGGCAAGCGGCCGCATAGAAAGAACGTTGCCAACTCGGTTGCAAACAAGCTACATCGTTATCGTCAATTACACTAGCGGATTTGCCGATGAGTTGACGGAATAAATTTATTAACTCTATGAAATTATTTTTCTGTCAGAAACATGCTAATCCTGTTTAATAAAAACTAGAGCATTAATTAAGAAACTAATATATTTTATCTTATTTTATCTCTCTCTCTTTCTCTTTTTATGTCATTTCCTTTTTTCCTGATATATTTTAAATTAATGCGTTTAGATTAGAACAAAAATGGTATTGATTATTTATTTGATATATCAATGTAAAAAGTATAAAAAAATGCAAATGAAGGACAAATGGAAATTTTTTAGAAAAAATATTAAAATTTTTACAAAAATAAAAGTAACAAGCCATATTTAAAATGATTTCATCAAAAAACTTTCTCGTGTAATTCAACTGCTCGTTTTTGAATTTGGCTGGTTCGATGTTACTGATTCGAGTACGTTTGCTTTACGACCGGCATACTATAATTATTTCAAATTTGCAAGCAACCAGTTTGGGCGTCCTACATAATTATTTTGATATTCTAACAAAATTATTTTCAAATCTTATTTTCAAATCTTTGTCTATAGTTCAATTTTTAGATATTTCAGCGCAAGATCATTCTTTTTATGTTCAATTTAAACTTCTGTAGATTTAATAAAATTATTTTACGATTTAATTATCAAGATATTTAATGTTGGAAATATTTAATTGGCAATTTACAACTCATATTATTAATTGTATTTATAAAGAATATTTTATAAAACATCTCCTAATAGTTGTATGTTATTCTAAATAAATTCATCAAAAAATCTGTAGCTGTCAGCAAGTGAGCGACTTTTAATGTGTTCTGTATACGACGTATTTATTTTTCATCTTCCTGGTTTCTCTCATCAAAGTCTCATAAAGAAAGTCCAGACGTAACCACATTGCGTTAATAAAATTCGTATTTTCTCCAAGAACTGGTAGCAGAAACGACCGTGGAAACATGATTGTCTGGACTTTCTTCATATTTCGCGCATTAGCGTAGTCATAAATCAAACCGCATGGAATTCGTATACTAGTTTCAACTACAGCGGAAGAACATTCGTCTCTCAGTAAGATATTTACACCGGTTTTTCTTCGTCTCGCGGGGCCATGCCGTACGAAGCCAATGACAAATCTGCGAATGGAAAAATATGAAGCGGTGCTTCCCTTTGCGACTGTTTCGCTGTATTTCCATTCGGCTGTTTCTCTTATTCTCTCACTCTCAAGAGAGGAATGTAGAATAACATTTATAGCGATCTTTCGCTTCAGAGAAAAAAAGACAACATTTTTACGAGCGATAGTGTGTCCTAAATCCCTCGGACTTTATATAATATCAAAACTTTCTATTGTTCATTACGCTTGAATGAGCATTATGTATAATTATTTTAACAAAATTATTTTTAAATCTGTGTTAAATAAATTTTAGATATGTTTCAGAAAAATTATTCTTTCCATAAACATATAAATTTTTTCACCTATTAATTAAATTATTAAGCTAGCAATTCTAATTCTTTAAGCAATTTAAATTCCTTTATATTAGATTTTGTAACATCCAATATATGCCCTTTTATTATATTTTTTTTAGAAAAGAATCACAAATTTGTCACAGAAAGGATCATTAACAGAAACAATGCTAGTGGCAGGTCACTCCGCATATCCCAAGTTCGTAAGCCTCATTGCTGCGTAATTGTTATAAATTATGCATCTTCATCTGCAATTTACGATCTTGGATAGCAATGGAATACAACGCGGACATTTGCGATTCATTTAAAAGACAAACTACCGCGGGTGTATTTAAACAATAAATCTCACGCCTGGGGCCGAAATTAGAAACAACGTTGCATTCGTAGGCCGACAATGCCTTCCTCATCCGCGCAGGCCGCGATTTCAAATTCGCAACATCCGGTAGAACGTTTCGTGAATGCCATGCTTATGGCTCAATTAATTTCAATGACCTGCAGGTGACACAGGCTACTTCGATAACAATGCTGGCTCGCAGTCCGCTCGCGATTGTAATAGTGACGCTCGACTGACCGTCGCCATTGCGCGTACAAAAACAAGACGAATAGACTGGCTATCTAGAGCAGATAGCCACTGAATGGATCTGCCTGATCTATGATCCCGAAAACCGCGCACGAATATCGTACCTACCTGTAAAAAGCTTCCGTCTATTGGAACGTTCAAAATCTTCGTTCTTTTGATTGCACTCCACGAGTTTGATTGCAATCAGATCGATTGATGTAGAGCGACGTTTAAGATCCGTATATATTTTTTACATTTATGAAGGTATTTTAAGTCAAAATAATTGAAAAATATACAAAGTAATTGAATAATTTGTTTAATTGATATATGAGAATGTAACCGAATATCAGAGCTATGGAATTAGATTGTGAATTAACGAACATTCTCGTAAAATAGTTTATTACCGTAATCGCATTAAATGGATTATGAAATATAGATTGAGACATGATATGACTGCTAAAAATATTATGAATCAAATTATAATGGATCGAAGTGATATACGAATGATCTGAATTCAAATGTCAAATGTTATATTTATCCAGAAACCATATTTTTTTACAAAGAAGAGAACTGAGATCTTTTTGAAATATTCTCATAGTTGCTATATATACAGATTCTTTTCTTTTCAGAAAAGAAAACAGACAAAATTATTTATAGAAAATATGCAAGAAAATTGAAATATATTTTATAATAAGAGAAAATTATAGTTTCCTAGATCTTTAAATTATTAACTCTTTATGAATGACTCGATTTGTATCCAATTTTTTATCTTTACATTTTATCATTTATTCTATATATAGAATTTCACTATATAGAATTTTATTTCAAAACTTACATTTCAGAGAATATTTTACTTCTTCTGTAAAACAGTGTCACATCAAGCTGCTTCGGTTAACTTGTATGTCTTCTCAATTTTATGAGTACGATATAAGTGCACTTTTACGGTAGAAAATCGTCTAAAACTTTATGATACTTGTTACATTCTGTCCTTTTATTTCCTTTTTTATTACAATATTTCCAACATTGTTGTACTATTTGATATCTGTTCTGTCATTATAAGCCGCTGTGTCCGTATAGTACCTTAAAACTTGTAATACTAAATTCGAAATTACGTTTATGTCATGACTAAGTATTTGGAGAAAGTTGAAGAGTGATATATGAATTTTATTAAAATGAGTTTTATTAATATGAATTTTGTTAAAATGTAAATATTGATACATAGTTCGAATTCAAATAAAGCTGACCACACACGTTCAAATTTGAGTGTGCATGTGTAAGCATATTTGTGTACATTTATTGGAGCATATACATAACATTTGCACAATTATTTTTATTTGCTCAAGCGACTGAAACAAATGTAAGAAGTATTCGATATACTTGCGTTAAACTGATCTGTGCAAGTAAATCTCAATGTGTGCAATCTCAGTTGAAACTAGTGACTCTCTAATGAGAGACTGGTTATAAGAGGATCGCCTTGATTAATCCGATATTTTGTAGCAATTCGTATTAGTCAGAGCGAGATAACACATATCTTTTCTCATTTACAGGATTTTGTCAGAAAATGGACGACATTTTCTTATAGCCAATCTCTAATTACAGTGGAGTATATATATATATATATATATATATATATATACTTGACACTTGCACAAGCATGTTTTTGTCAGTCAATGAAAACTGCACATACCGTATTATTGCAAATACCATAAACATGTTCCGTAATCTTGCACAAGTTTACTTGAACATTTGATTGACTGAAGATCCAAGAATATCGTTCTATTTGTAATAATTCGATCATTATAGTCACGTACAGACGCACAAAAGGGTTCAAGATTATAAAATATAATATATACTTTACAAATTAAACAAATGAAAATTTTTCCTTTTTGTATGCAATGCTCACACTATAAATTCATTTCGTTAAATTAAACAATAATTTATAAATTCAGAGATATATTTTGAGAGCAATGGATTCAAAAAGCTCTTATATAATATCAAAATCTGCATTGCAATTCATTTATTTAATATACTTTTTTTGTAGTTACATTATTATATGCATTTGATTATTTTTTTAATTTATTTCACAATATATACATATCTATATTAAATATAAATATATTAAATAATGAATTTGGAAATATGTCTCCATAAAGTTTCTTCCATTTTTGTTTTAATCTCCATAAAAGTCATGTCTTAACCTCACATATAATAATCGAGGATATATGCTCGCTCATGCACATTTGTTTACTTTTACGGAGGGCGGTCGGTCCCGACTTTTATAGAGGTTTGATATTAAGAATATTTATTTAAAAAAATATTTTAATATTATTTAAAAAATTAAGAACAAAACATTTTAAGTATTAATTACATTGTGTAATTAAAACAAGTTTTAAAAAATCTTATTTTTTAGGAAGCAGGATATTTTTTAATCCAATACTTTTACAATATTTACGATAAGTGTCTGTATATTAAAGAGTGTTAGCAATACTGTCGACGAATTTCGGCACCCAATTAGCTAATTGAACCGTAAGCGAAATTCGTCCGAGGTTTATTACGCGAGGGAACGACCTTGGCGCGTTCTAATTCGTAACCTAGGCATGCCAGGCGAATGCGAATTTATAGCGCGGCGAGAAGTTCCGGAGAAACGGCAGGTCTTAGGGGTGGTGAGCCGCAACGTAGGGTTGATGGTCAAAGCTTGTATTAATTACAACTGTCAGGCAACCGAGCGCGCCGACGACTGAAGCAGAACCATGCCAGCACTGACTTTGTTCCTTCCGAGTCACATTACGACAGTGATTCTCAAATCTAAGCTGCGAGTTTAGGCGAATAATCTTAGAAATGTAAGTGTATGATAATAGAACGCAACATAATGAAAAATTAATTTCATGAAATGAAATTTAATATTGTTGCTGAAAGGAAGATCGCAAAAAGATACATTACTCTGTTATATTATAATCAATATATATACAATACATGTTACATATAATATATATAAGAAAATAAATATATCATATTGTATTATACATTATATTTTATATTACAAATGTAATATTTTGCTATAAGATATCCTAAATTTAAATGTTAAAATTTTGGAAGTATATGGGGAATTAATAAAGGAATTGAATGCACTCAGTGCGTATTGGTGTCACATTAATGTCGTCGTACACAAATTTTCGTAAAAATATGTGTTTAAATATAAAAATGGATTAAACCATAAAATCCTCAATACATTTTATTGTACTGTTAAGTAAAATCTGTATTTTATAATTCGAAATATTTGCATTTTACTTTTACACAGATTAAATCAGTGTACAACGGCTTTAATATAATGCACTAGTGCGTTCAACCGAATTTGCTATGAAAAAAATCAGAGATTGATTCGTTTTTGTTTCATTTTAAACCTAAAAAAACAATGAAATTTATTTTTTCATTTATTTATTATTAATTCTGAAAATGAATAAATGATGATGGCAAAGTTTATTTTTGAAAAAATTAATTTTTTGAAGATTGTATGAAGATCATTCCATTTTCTTTTAAATAAAATTATAATTTTTTTTACATAATATGATTCTATTAATTCTTTTACAGATAAAAGTATTAAAATATTAAAGGGGGGAAGTGGAGTTGTAAAAAAAATCAATAGTTTACAAGAAATTTTTATTTTATTAAATTTTTTACTCTAGCATATTTTGACATGAAATGTAAAAAAATTTTGTAAACTATTCAATTTTTTGACAACTATGTCTTAATAATACTTTTATACATAAAATAACGAAATGAAGTATGTTTTGTAAACTCTTGTTATATAAAATGGAGGTAATAATGTTATGCCAAATATTACGTTAAAATTGAAAGTCTTTATATTATAATAGAAGAAAATATTGTTATTTTTATAAAAATATTACAAATCTTTTTATTTCTATTATCAGCATTTTTATTTTAAAATATTTGACATTGCCAACTATTAAATAAATGATATCTTGTCAATAGAAATATTTTTAAATAGAAATATAATGATTCGAATGCATTAAGCAACGTCGGTGGTCCCTTGCGGCTACACTGATGTTCTCGCACTTGAAGCACATATATCAATCTTTGGTAAGTCACTGCTGTCCAACCAACAATCCAGCACGAACTATCGATCATTTCAGGGAAGATATCAATTCACCACGAACAACATAAAATAAACTTCTTATTTGTTGATGTAAAATTATTCTAATTTTTAAGAAAGCCTCTTAAGAAGTTATATAAATCTACATATTAGATGTAGTAAAAAGAAATCCATTATTTTTGCATGAAATTGAATGGAAAAATAATGGATTTCTTTTTACTACATAATATTTAAAATTTCAATTCCAATGTTCATATTTTTCGCTTATTATTTTAAGACATTGTTAGCTGTAAAGCTTCTATTTATTATTATTATAATTTTTCTCTATAATGAGATACTCATTTCATTACTATGCTATATGAAGTTTTATTAATTTCATATATTAATATCCTTTAAATATTTATATTTCATTTATTAAAAAGTCATATATAGGAATTGAGTCATAAAGTCTATCTAATTTAAATAATTTATTACTTATTTTATTTATTTATCTTTGCATCAAAGCACAAAGATGCACAAAACTATATCATCATCTTTGCAATGAATGTCTTGATGAAGTATTACACTATTATGTGGTTTCTTGATTTCTTGCTAGTGCATACACATACACGCACATTACATGTGAGTCCTTGTTTCCTTGTTCTTGTCGGATATACGACGATGTCGCAAGGCAAACTTCGTGCTTGTAACTTCATTGCGCCAGGCCGTGTCGACCCGAAGTTCCGTATGCATAACACGGATAATATATAGAAACTGCGTAGTCTTCCGAGGTGCGTGCGCAACGCAATTCATAACGCAAATTATAATAGCTCTAGGGAATCTTAAAGCAATGCTGCTTAAAAGAGAACATACGTAAGAAATCGAGTAAGTACAATATCGTACTTCATATCTTTCGCAATAATATCCACATGATTGAGATAAATCGTTGTGCCATCTACCGCCATGTAATACTACGTTTGTTATAGCCTTTAACAATATTTGCAATCATTCCTTTGAAAACGAGAACTTTTTAACAAAGAAACTTAAAGAAAGTCTCGTTTTTTAAAGATTTATAGAATAGTTGAATTCAATTCTGGCTTCAGAATTCTAAAGTTCTGGTTTTTTAATTAATCTGATTATTGTGAGACTTGATTTTTTAGTATATAGACTAGATAGTTTAGTCACAGGGCTTATAATTTAAGTTTGAAAGTTAGTTTGGAAATCAGTACCGTTTACATGAATTTCAAATAAAGTGAAACTGGAAAAACTTGATGTTATTTTGCAATTAAAAATTTTCTAAAACTGAGTTTTGTGTGTGTGTGTGTGTGTGTGTGTGTGTGTGTGTGTGTGCGTATGTGTGCGTGTGTGTGTGTGTGAGTGAGATAATCAGATTAAAATTTAAAAAAAAACTATTCACTATTAGATCCATCATTCTAAATTCTTTATTTTTGACTGGAGATTTGAATAAAGCAAATTTTTCCATAGATTATCATATCATGAAAATCGTGAGTCTCCTAAAATAGGGGATACAAAAGAATGCGATTATGCGTACTTTTTTTTTAATTAAAGTATTTTTTTTTAATAGTAAGAGCACCAAATAATTAGATTAATATAACATTTATATACAATTTTTTTTATTAGACAATCTTACAATTACTTTTTAAAGATATTAAAATATATGTAAAAATTATTTACCAATTTTTGTATAAGTATTTGTAAAAATAATAATAATTAACTCGAGACACCCATCGTGTAATAAAAGATTGGAAAATCATCGTTTATATTAAGAATTAATTGTAATTTCCAATCGTATAAATTTAAGAGCATACATATTATTCGTACGTACAGTTAGTAGAAAAACGTCTTCTTAACTTTGACGTAACGTTCTCTTTTCTTTTCATGTCAAGCTAAATCTTATTACCTCACGATAGATCGATCCAACTTTTCGGTAGCGCGGCAATACGTCTTCGTATCAAAATACTTCTGTTCACGGCGACCTCTTTTCCCATCGGCGGCCTCCTGACTCGATTTCTTTCGCACCTACCATCCCTCACCTTCCCGCGGACGTGTGCTCGAAGAAGAGCTTGGGTTTGATGCATGGGGCTACTTCGCAACGTCGTCGGGAAAACTCGACTTTATCAAGCGGCCAAGTGAAGCGTCGAACCCGCGACCGATTGTCGGCATGGAAATTCGAATGCGATGAACTCACCAAGAAGCGATAGCCCCTGTCGATGTTACACGGGAGATGGAAAAGCTATTTGCTTTTGATCTCGCGTTAGAGCGAGTTGCTTTACGACGAGGCGCGGCAGAAAGATAGGTCGAGGAAAGAGTGCTTCAAGAAACTGGAAAAACGAGATCGTAATAACGTCGCGGTAGTTCAGAGAGTGATAAAACTCCCTTTTCATTCACGACGTGTCATTCTTTCGCGTATCTAGCGAGAATTCAAGTTTACCCTTTTTATATACGCAAGTGTAAATTATAATTGTTTGACTTCTTCTTTGGTAGTAAATTGTTTCACAGGAAATGATATTCATACTATATGTTGAAGAGAAAAATAAATATTAGCGGTACAGGAAAAAAAATGCGAAATTATTTTAACTAAATATCATAATCTTGCATTACATTCTTGCATATTGCATTTTGGTATTGTAAAACTTCTACATTGATTGATAGTAAATCTTTTAGTCTAATCTATTATAATCTCTGTAATATAATAGTAATATAATATAATTTCTTTTTATCTTTCAATATCTATAATATAATAATTTCATGTTTATCGTGTCTTTAGTGTAAAAAAATTTCATGTAAATAAACTTATTAATAATTGCTGTGAATAATTTTAAAATTATTAAAGATGTTTACACGCGTAAGTTAGAAATGAAAATAAAATTCTTCTTTAGAGTAATTAAACAAAAATAACTCAGATAGCAAGCTGTTGTTATTTTGACGTAGATAGTTAGTCATTTTAAATTATTGACATCATGTGACTTATTTAAGATGTAATAATGACGTTATCTTTTTGACCAATTAATGACGTCATTTATTTATGACATTTTTACAATGTCATACTTAATGACGTTGAAGAAATGGCCAATTGTCGACGTATTAACATTATTAATGATCAATTAATAATGTCAAACATTTATTCCGTTAATAATACAAAATTAATGATGTATTTTTTTTTATGTCAGTTTATAACATTATGTAAGTAATAAAAATATAAGAATTCACGTCATTTTTACGATAGATAAGAAGCTTATTATAGATCTTAAAATGAGGTGGAAATTATAAAAGTAATTGAATTTACTAGAATATTTATAACTTTAACATCTAGCAAATGTGTTCATTTATGTAATTTTTATTTTGTCTCAGGAACCGTATAGATTCATCATAAGAATAACTAATTAAATGACGCCAGATGGACGACACCTTACTATCGTCAATAACACGAAAAGAAAGATGTATTTTTGATGTCAACTTATGACGTTATACTGTGATAAATCCACGTCGTTTTTATGATATTTGAACGTAATTTTAAATGTCACATTCGTCATAAGAATGACTAATTAATGATGTTAAATAACGACTTGGAAAGTTTACGATTGAAATTAAGTTTATAGATATATTTACGTAATAATTTGCTAATGAATTACATATTTATATATGCAAATATATTGTTCGGAAAGTTCGTGCCGCAAAAGATTTAAATTAATAAATGTATACTAAAATTTAAATCTTCTGCATTTCAATTTTCTTTCAAAATCGGCATGAATTTTTCAGACAACCAATACATATAAATATAAAAATGCAAGTATGAATGCAAGTATATATGTGTCATATTATTGTTTTGTTATACAATATTGGAAAAATTTATACATTTAAATAAAAATTATAAAATGTATCTTATTATTATTATTTTTATTTAATTGAAAAGTATATTTACACAATTAGAGATAAAAATATTAATTTTTATAAAAAATAATTTTACTAAATACTATACATTATGTATATTAATTTTTCCACATATTGTTTATGTAATTTTATATTTTGTTACATTGTCTGTTTACAACTTTAAAATATTATACATTTCATTTTTTGGCATCAATAATTAAAATTACAAAATCTTAATTTGAAACACGGATGTACCTATGTATCGATGTAGAGATGTATTTAACGCGATAGAATGAAGTTTATGCGTGCCTCAAGGAAGATTCATGTGAAGCATAGCAATGGGTGTATTTTCGAAACAGCTTAAGAGCTAATAAGCAAGCGAGACATAGGACATGAAAGTTCTTAATTGGAAAATCTTGTAATGTCTTCCGCTGCATTTATATAGTCGATAATAGTAATCAAGTCTGTAATATTCGTCGAAAGTTTCGTGTCTTACTAGAGAATTATAGTTTATTAAGTAAAGTATATGTATGTCTGAATTTCTGAGTAATATCATCTACTATTTAGAAATATAGAAATTGGAAAAAAAATTTTTCGAAAATATTTATTAATGATTTTATTTATTGATATGTTTTAGATAACCGAGAACATCATACGGCAAGATATATACGTGAGTAATAAATTTAAATAAAAACATACTAAATAAAAAAAATCCTTATCTATTAAAAATGCTTTAAATAATTATTACTTTAGCATGAATTTTTTGAAAGTGACATCAAGTAATTAAATGTCGACATCAAGTAATTTAAAAACAAAATAAAGTACCGTGGTAAATTTAATTACATAAACTATTACAAAAATTTTCTTTAACAAAAGCGGATAGAATAATGTTATTATGCCATATTTTATAACTTTGGGCTTTATTGAATAGATCGATTTTGTTGAAAAATATTTCCAAGCGACGCACGTAATCGAAATTAGAGTAATTGAAGCTACGTGAACGGGAAACAATGTTTCCGATATTTTTATTATGCAGAATTGGTAGCATCAGAATGGATTATTTTGAGTGAGCGTGCCAAATCGTCTCTCTATTTGTTCCCTAGTATTCATGAAAGTCGTTCATAAAAATTAGTTTCATTTATAAAACTATGAAACACCATTCTGATCTTCCAGAACAAGGCGAGTTTCATAAATGTAGTACATCGAAATACACCATTGTGATTAACGATTGTCTCTAGCGAGCATTAATTTTGATTTTACACGTCAAATTGCAATGCATATTCATTTTTCGATAATTTTCGCATCATTCTGTTTTATTGGTGTAAAAATATGTCATATCGACTGCAGTCACACTTTTATGTCGATAAAATTCTTTTTCAGTGAGGTCGAATGATCCCTTCCATCGTTTCCGATTAAAACAATTTTAATTCGTACATTTACGTTCGCAGATTTGCCGCGAAAATAAATATTGAGTTATCGCGTATGAAGCAATGCCTCGCGCTCGTGTTGCTCGTACAAGCATATCATTGCACAGATAACAATCTATCGTTAAAAGATAACGACATCCTACTCTGCGTGAAGCGGTATCATGGTTTCGTATTATTATGCGGTCAGGGATAATAACCTGCGATATGACATACATAGTGCTCGCCATCATACGATACTCTCGTTCATTGACACGTAAGTAAGTGCACGCATTGGGATCAATAAAGAAATTATTTTTTTTCTACTATATGTATTTTGCACTAGGCTTAAACGGGAAATGTAAAAGGCCATCTTCTATTATTGGATTAACTAAAAAATATACTATTAATTGAAAAATTAGTAATTGGAGAAAATTATACATTTGACGTACGTAAGAAACAATACGAATTAATACATTAAAAAATTACGACTTTAATTTAAATTTAATGAATTACTTAAAATTTGAAATGATTAATTAATTTTATCAATATTAAACAATGAATTTATATTCTTTTCTTTGCAATGCTATCTTGCTTGCTTGCTATATAAAATAACAAGTCATTAAATCATGCCTGTGTGAATTAACATTAGAAGTACAAAAATCATTATTGACTATTTTTATGTTTTAAATTAAATTTTTTGTGTAAAAGATAGAATTTTGAAAATTGTTTGAGTTTTTAATAATTTATTCTTTATGTTGATGAAATATTTAATCTTCTACCATTTTTTTCATTTTCGTAGTAATTTATTCATTTGACTCTTTTAATAAATAATAAACGTTGGTATTTTTCCTTTATTAAAGAAACGTTCCATAATTTACAAACTGTACTTATATAATCATTCTTGCAAGTCCTGCAAATGAAATTTCCGATTGTTTCTTCAAACGTCAAACTCGTCTTTAATCGAATGGCTTGAGTTGGATTATTATGCAATCGAGAACAATATCATCGTCTACCTCTCAACGGTTGCATACATAGTAGTTATTATCATAGAAGGATCACTATTGGCTAGGAGTATGCATCCTCGCGATGATATAGATATACGTTACGCCAGGACTAATGAATCGCTCGGGACTTTAGGGGTAACGAGCAGCCGGCCGATCTATCTTCCCGTTATTCGACGTCAAACACTATAATCTTCCCGGATTAATCGACTTTGGTCGTATTTATACACCTGCGGGGGTGCGCGATGAGAATTTACGCGTCTGCCACGGTAAATCCTTCAATATTGGCCTACTTGAGCGATCGCCGCGAGCAAATCGAGTTCTTGATAACTGCGATAGTCATCGTATATATACTTGGTTCCCTTTTACTTGGTATTCCTCTCGCGAAGATGGCAAAAAGCAGTTTAGGCAAAAGTTTACGGCTTTACTAAGAAATATCGAACCATAGAAAATAAGGTATATTCAATAATACCAAAAATCATGTACAAATTTAATGTAAATTCTGGGTGTCTCAGGAGGATACGAAATATTTTATCACAGTCGAAAAGAAAAAGAATATTCTGCTTTAGCAAGTTGAGAGAAACAAAGTCCTATATATATGTATATATATATTTTATTATTTTTTTTATTATTAAATTCTTAAATTTATTTGTTACGCGTAAATTATATATTTGAAAAATATCTGAAGCAGTGAATAAAAATTCTTCTTCTTTCATTTTTTTAGAAAAAGAAAGACAAATTGTTTTCCAAGCTTGTGAACATTAAATATTAAGGTATGAAAAATCTAACTCTTCTAATAATTACTGCATCATTAATATTTAGTCTTATATGATTAAATAACGTCTTTATGTTTTTCGAAGTATTTGAAATTTTTCTTCTGTTAAATTTTATTTTATCGCTTTTCCATCTGTTTTTACTTTTTATCTACATTTGTATCAAGATTAGAAAGTATTAAGATGTTATCGTGCTAACAGTGAGAAATTACATTTAGCTAGATTGTTTGGGATTGCCGGGAAATTGATTTCGCCGGAAAACAATTCTGAGTGCTTTGAATGGATCATTCTGTATGGTGGGACTTTGTTTTATCGACGCTATCGATCACCGTGCATGCATCGGGCAACCCTTTCAAATTTACTGCTCTTGTTACGCATTTTACTGCAGCTAACCTGGCGTAACCGCCTCAAGAAAACTGCTACGCAAAGACACTGGTTGGGTTCGAAGGTACGTTCAGCGGCTACAGTGACTATCGTAGGTAGTAGTGCAAGTCAGAGGCACGAACTCTCCCTACGGAGACTTGTATATGGGTGTACAAGATTATTCCGCGTTCTCTTTCTCCTCCGTTCTGTTCCAAGTAATACACTCCGGTGTCAGACACTCCTCCTGATGCATAAAATCGCATATCAACTGCCGCAATAAGAAAGCGCTGCAACCAGATTTAATATGACGTGTACCCTGTTATTGCCAGTGCAGCTTCGCGTTTTCCCCTTCAATTCTCTGCCATACCATCTTCTACCCTTTTCTGTACGACCTCTTTCGCTGTCCTACTCTGCTTTCGACCCGTCGTCTTTTCACTCTTAGCCGCACGTGCGGATGCACGCGCGTGTAGGTGCTGGCGATGCCGTGAATTTTATAACGTTCACCAACCCCATCCTACGCCGTTCACGCTTTCTTCGCGTGGCGTCGCGATATCGCGTTTGAATACATTAAATTTCAATATTTTCCTTGTAGACCCAGAGATTTTAATAATGGCGTGTTTCCAACGCGCGATTACTTCGCGTGTAGTAACAATTGGTACATGCACCATAGTCGACAACATAATCATGTTTTATTTATTAAAGAAGACTTAAGTCGGATTTTGGAACACACGTATAAAATAAGCGCTAAGCATCACGTAAAGCAGTGATACGCAACCTACTATAGATCGTAACTTGCTTTTGTGCAGTTTGCTGATTGAAGATATAAAATCATGTTTTTTATTTTTACAAACGAAATAAATCTTATACGATCTGAAAATTTTTACCTATTTCTTAAAATAACACTCTAAAAATAACTCTTTAAAAAATTGTGCTTCACTGACAAAAAATATGTAATAGTCACGTTTTGTAAAGGCTATAGTATACAAAAAAGTTTAGACAGTAAGCTATAAGAAAATTAGCATGTTGGATTTGGTACTACTTACATTATGGCCACATTTGTTAGCTTTCAATCAGTGTTTTGTTAAAGTCCGAAGGTCCATGAACTGGAGATTTCACTATTTTGATGAAAATCGATTGCTTACTTAGACAACTTTTCCATAAAAAAAAAATCATCAGATTTTTTACCCTTCTACCGAAGATTTCTTTATGATTATATTAACGCAAAATTACATGCTTGGTTTAGAATTGTTTTGATAACGTTTCAGAGTTAATGAAAGCTTTAGCATAATAGATTTGTAGATTTCAATACCTTTGCAATAAACTCGAAATAATATCCGTCCATTTGCGTATCATATTCCTCGTGAATTTACAGAATATTAATGACGTCGTGCTTCCGGCGATTACTAGCGTGCGCAACGTGACGTATATAATTCGAAAGCGCTTTCAGATATATTTCAATATTAATGGCCGATACTGCAAGTTTGCTTGCAATACCGCTTCTAAAAATGAATGATTTCGCGGTTGTGCGCAGCGAGTTCGATATCAAAACATATCAATCGCCGCCGATTTATTTCATTGTGGAGGAATGCGTACAGGATTCGACGTGGAATGTCAATGAAGTCGTATATCATTGCCAATCTACGCTAATAACAATCTATCGCGCGCTACCGATCGACTCGTTCCGTTAAGCCGCTGTAAATTAGGCTATTAAATTCGTATTGGCTAGCCGACCGCTCATCCCGACGTTGCTGTTGCTAGTAAATCGCCGAATAGTCGAACGAAAAGATCAATGCGCTCGATTCTACATAATCGCACTGTGGAAATTCACCGTATTATAATCGTCCGCTCCGAGCATTTAACATATTTTGATTGTTTGCACACGAGATATCTTGTTGTGAGCATAAAAATAAGGTCTTAAAATAGAAAATGTGCATGTTATATTATGAAGCTGTTATTGTTCCACTCATGCATAATCACAATTCTATTGCTTTTTTGTTAATTTGATAAAGTTTGTTAACATATTTTTTAATAATGAATCAATAGAATATCATGGTTGATTATCAATAGTATTTTAACAATCGCTTCTTTCTTCAGATTATCTGGAATAGAAAGAAAAATTATTTTGACTCAATGAATAATATTTCATGCAAATTCTTTCAGCTTTATTATTTCAAATGACGTTATCGAAAAGCAATGGAATTTTCTTATTTCTATTTGTGAATTTTTATAGTTAATAATGTATTGAATATTTAATTATATGGGGAATAAATCCTGAATTAAATTTTTATTTAAACAAGAGCTTTAACTTAATTAAAAAATGTAAATAGATTTATTTGAACAAAAATTCAAAGATAATGAAGAAGATCTGCAGCCAAGCAACTTGTTTTTGCTAATATGTTATGTAATTTTCTTTAATTTAGTATCAATAAATCAGTAATATTGATACTAAGTTAGGATAAATTATATATTAATACAAAATAATTTATTAACAAATCTACTTGGCTCACTTCTTTTTTCATTATCTTTAAAGATTGTTTTAATAATATATCTGATTAAAATAATTCTCTTCTTTTAATTGTTTTCTTAAACTATAACTTCAATTGCTGTAATATCTATCGTTACAATATTAACTAGTTTTGAAGGATCCATAAAAGGTATAAAAACAGCAGAAAGCAGATTAACGACCGACCGCTCCGAAAACGATAACCATGTATCAAGAAACCGATGCAATTCGCGATATAAGGTTGCTTTTTGTCACAGAACGTGGACATTTTCCAACATTGGCTCGTATTCTTGCAACATTAATCTGCGCTATCTACAGTTTTTCACAAGAAATATGTATACATTAACTCTAATCATTTGCGATCGACGATGAATTGACTTTTATTGCAATTACTTTATTACGAATATGGTGATTGCTTAATTAATCAGCATGACTGATTACAATTTTTCCTGTCATAAGCAATTGTTACTCGTTAAATTGCCAAAGGCCGTAATGGTATGATACGCAATTTTATAAATGCACAGAACTGAGACATGCTATTTTATATAAAATTCACCAACGTCGTTTCCGAGAGAATAGTCATTTAGAAAGACGATTTGAAGAGATTCGCAGTAAAACTTGCCACATTAAAAAAAAAAATGGGAAGAGGGAAGGTAACTTTAATAATAGAGCGATAATAATAATATAGGATAATGAGTAAGATTTAAGCCAATAAGCCAATAAGATTTGATGCATTTGCATTGAATTTAACGTGTGCACTTGCAAAAGCTGACTGAATACATCTAAAATGAGAAGCCTGTTTATTCGGTGCCTCTCTGGCTGGAAATAGCGTTTCAGATCAACTCAGAAGCAATCCAACTTAGGAGGAATACCACGCAGTTTCCTCCATGGCATGACGAACTTCCGACGCGTCTTATATATATATATATATATATATATATATATATATATATATATATATATATATATATATATATATATATACGTAGTAGTCGTCGTCCGTCGTCGTGTCGTCTACGTCCGTACCGTACTACGTACGTCTTCCATACACG
>NW_012130088.1:740626-749461 GCF_000143395.1 Atta cephalotes
GAACTACCGTACGCGTCTGTATATATATATATATATATATATATATATATATATATATATATACATATATACATATATATATATATATATACGTATGGCGCCGTTTCCGGCTGTGCTATTCCGCGTTTCCGAACAGCGTTTCCATTCACAATCCAAGGCACGATTTATGCGATACCGATAAACAACTCGTCCTTGCTGAAGCAGTACTACTTAGGGGTGTAGCGCGAGAAACATAAATTAGTAAATTTTCTCTCTTCTTTGTTAAGATAACGTATAATAAATAATGGATAACATAAATAAGCGAAGAAGTCCATATTTGTTCAGCGGATCTTGATATTTAATAATACAGCTGAGCTGAGATGTATAATTGAAGTTATACAACGTTAATACTAGTTTTAAAGTTTTCTTTTATTCTTTAAAATCAGAGTGAATATTCCCCAAAATTTTTCCGAAGAAAGGAAAAATAAAACGCTAAAAAAATATTATTAGACTTCAAAGTTCACTTTGACCAAATAAGGCCTTCTTTGCGAAAATATTGACGAAAATTTACTCTAATTTTAAAGAACAAAAAATTATAAAACTAATATTAATCACAACTCAATCAACTATATATTTCAGCTGAGTTTTTATAAAATTATGGACAATACATACATCCAAACATCATTTACAGTAAGTGAAAATCAATCGAGAAATATCAATACAAAAAGACTATATTTGATCAAAATGAATCTATTCATGTCAAAATATTATTAAAGACCAGATTTGTTTTGATCGAATATTAAAGTCTTTATTTATTTATACTGATTATTTCACTTACTATAAATAATAAAGCTTGTATATATATATATATATATATATATATTATCAATAATTCTATAAAAGCTGAATTAATATACATGATTTTAAATTACGTTAATTCTACTTTTAAAGCTTTTTGTTCTTTAAAATTGGAATTTTCTTCAAAAATTTTTGTAAAAATCTCTGAAAAGCTTTTAAATATTGCGGCATAAATGAGTGACATGTAACAATTTGTATTGCGTATCGCACATGTCGAGATATCATCATCAGAAACATGACGCATATTAATAGGAAAATGTTAATTAATCCATGTCGCGTTCTTTTCGAGCTGTTAAGCCGGTTCGTCGTTTATACATTGATGATAATACGATAGTACGATTATAGATTAAAACTGTTGCGAGAAATGTCAAGGCTTTTTATTATGCGAAAATCGTATAAAAAAAATCTCAAGCGAAACCATAGGAGGTAATCGGAGTTCGTTTGCTAGTATTCGCAAGGTGTTATTGCGAGGTGAAATAACTTTGCTCGCCAATCGTGCCGTGATACGCTAATTAGGCGCACGAGTAACAATCGCTTATCGTACATATATTGTGTGGCAGACTCTCTCTCTCTTACGACGCGTTGAAAAATGCTATTATCCGGACCATGCTGTGGCGGCAGCAACTCGATCATATTCGCGGCATAAAAAAAGCATTGACAAATAGCCTAGGGAGCAGTTTCCGTGTTCCTATTTTATCGGAGCTGTACGACACGCGAGTCATGCGTGCTCGTCGTCGCGCCACGCAAACGTCGAGATACGCCGGCGTAAAGAGTTTAATTGAGTAATAAAACATATATACGTTATTATATATGTCACACTGCGACGTCGAGAAACGACGATATCTAATGAATTTACGCGGTTGCAACTCCCTCTGCACAGGGAACATTTATTTTCTGCTGCGAGCTCTGTTTATTAACTAAATTGACCTTTATTTTATTTAACGAGGCTTGAAACTTATAAAAAAAGATAAATGAGAAAGATATAGTGTGCTCTGAAAATTCATAACTTTTTCAATTTTCAAAACAAATTAAAAAAGATAGATTATTTTGCTATCACATATTTGTAGATAAATTATAGACAAATAATTATAATAAAGTTCTCCTTAACGATTAAACTATAAATAAATAATGAAATTTAATTTATTAAATAATTTTCTTTATAGATTATTTTGATAAATCGTAAATATATGGACAAATTATAACAAATAATTACAAAAAACATTCTTTGACGTTTAAATTATAAATAAATAAAAACTTTACTTACTAAATAATTTCCTTTTTTAAAATATTGTACATAAATTGTTCAAAGTAGCTTAAGTAATTTAAATTAAGTAATTGTAGTAAGATTATCAAATACAATAACAAAATTATCTGATAATAAAAAAATAAAAATATTTGGCTAAAAAGTGATTGTAAAAGTAATTCGTGTGGCACAATACTTATGAAAAATTCTGCAAGTTTAAGCGCTTATCGTAAATGGCGAAAATTACAAGATTTCAGAAAATCTCTTGAGAGGTTTGTGCCAACTTATGCAGAGCATGCAGATTGTAAGAATACGAGAGGTACGTAAAACTGGACTTTTCTATGGAATTCATCTTCAATTATTTTTTATGTACCTCTAGAATAAAACTAAGTAATTGAAAGAAGCGCATCTAAACATTTGTATCTTCTATTATTTTTTTCTATTCGACAAGACAATTTTAAAGATAACATTTCTGAATTGTATAAAAATAAAGACGCTTTTTGAAGAATTCCAATGATACATTTGCGTATATAAAATATGAAATATCTTTAACTTTCAAATCTATTATATAAAATTAAAATAAAAACATGAAAATTTTTTTTTATTAGTAATAGATTATTAATTATTATTGCTTCAAAAATAATATTAATGGATTTAAATCTACATAATACTTCTTTTACTTTTAATATCTTTATTAAATAAGTTGTATTGCATTATAAATTAAATTAAATTAAATTATTTTATTAGAGAGATAAATAATCAATTATTTCTTGAATATTAAAAAATTTGAATTTTATCAATTAAGGTAATATTAATATAATCGATATTGGAAGAGTATAAATACATAATTTGGAGTCGCATTTGCACTAAAAAAAATCAGGAAATCTGACTTTCTCTTTATTATCTGACTGATATAATACCGAGACAATACAAGAATTGTCACGTCCATGTCATAGTATCGTATAACAAGTCAAAGATTTTTCTCTATTTTTCTCGCTGTTTCTCTCGTGTTCCCTAATGCACGTTGTACATCTTCCTTTATCATCTCGGCAGCAGCGGATATAAATGTGCGGTCCGGTAGCGCCACGATATAAGGGTGAAACCGACCCTAAAAGACGGTACGCACATTCTCACAGGGGATGATACGAACACTCGGGGTCGCCTGATGAAATACTCCCCGGGCAAATGGAAACAAAAGCCGCCACACGCCGGTCGTTTCTCCCCCGTGCCGATACATCGGGGAGAGCGCACGGTAGTATATTTTCACCGGTGGTTGCATCCGCGGATGCAACCCGGCTGGATCGTCTCTGCACCCTCCCGTCGTCGCCGTCGTCGTTGCGCGCACGTGTGTACGCGAGTAACATACATACATCCATATATACCGCGGAACGTGGTAGCAGACGTGATAATTTAGAGCGGGAAGCGAAGGTGTCTAGATAGATGCGCTGTAGAAATCGACAGGTATGATAAATGCTCAACAGGCGCCATCACCGTCGTTATACTGCCTGGCAGAGATTATTGCGCGCATCGCATCCCTGTCGAACCGCGCCGCACTGGCGGCTGGCGACCGTCGAAAGTTGGCTGGGTAGGCACTAGGCAGGTTAACAATGTAACATCTGTGCTTCACTCTCGCACGAGTGAATGGCAAACAAATTTCCCTCGTGACCGCTCGCTCGAATGCATTATCGAACTGATCATCTGTGCACCCCCTCCTCTTCTTTTTTCTCTCGTTGACTTTCTTCATAGCCTAATGATTGATATTGCAAGACATACAATATGTCAAAGTCAGGATTGACATCTGTTTCTATACATAACGCGATGTTACTTTTGATTGTGTTTAACCCTTCGGAATTGATGATGAGTGTTGGACTGTCTCAATTATATTCCTTCGCAGCTGACGGTGAATCTATTATTAGACTCATTTATTCTTTATGTTACATCCGCAAATTATTATTATTGTTGTTGTTGTTGTTGTTGTTGTTGTTGTTGTTGTTGTTGTTGTTATGAACCTGTTGTATAGAACAGAAAAACTATTACAGTAATGTTAAAACAATATTATATTTTGAATAAAAAAGATATATTTTGAGTAAAAAAGAATAATAAGCGATAATGAAACAATAAACAATTATAACAAATCTTATTTAAGAAAAAGCTGTAGGATTTAAAAAATAGATCTTTTCTATTCTCTCACGCTTTAAAGGCTTAAATAAACATAGTATTGACACATAAATATTTTACGACATAGATTTTTTTTTATACAAATTACTTATGTCATTTTCTGAAATTAATTAATTCTTTTTAATCAATATAAATTAAATGGGTCTTTCTGTCGAATTGTGTTACAGATTTTGACGTTAGCTCTGAAGGATTAAGCATACTGAAAGAAGCAAATTTCAGGATTCGTCACTTTCCAAGTCACTTTATGATAAAAGAAATACTCCTCATGTTATGAACATTATTTCTGCGAGTTTCACTTTATTGAGATTTTTTCGATTTATTGTATTTTATGTTTGGTCGAATGTCTCGTTGTGCTCGAGCGTTCTGCATTTGATCTTCTTCATTTTGCTTAGCATTGTGCATTAAATCACATTTATTAATCATGCCCATTCGACGTACGAACGTATATCATCGTGTGTTTCATTGGACGACCTAGAATAGTTGGTTTCGAGAACGAGATAGAATTGATAAACCCAACGGAGTATCTCGGGTACATTTACATCGAAATAGGAAAGGTTTACTCTTGCTTATCGTTTTCTTTTTTTCATCTTTTATCTTTCTCTTCTATTATTTCCATAAATAACAGTTATAAATTTGCTACTTCCTACCGGCTCTTTTTATGTTTTATTTATATGACACAATAACTTCGAAGACTCATTTCGATTCATGTCATTCAATTTATGTCAACGGGAATTCCTTGTGTATTTTCATCACCGAAAGAATGGTTTCATATGGGCTGTCATATGGCTGCTGTAATCATCTGCATTTTCAGAAGCGCTATTGAATGCCGATAGAAATCATGTTCATATTCTGCACCTCTTTTCATTTTCTTCCCGAATGTCCCATCTTCTCTTCATCCTTTTTACCATTTTTTTTTATCAATGCCCGATGCCTCTATCGAAATCCTTTTAGAGAGCTTGCTCGTTCGAGTGATTCGAGGTTTTAAAACGACGTTTCATCACCCAATACTCGAGAAATCCTGAAGAGGACGATGCCGTTGAGTAGAATGGAGACGATGAGGGGGATGACGAAAATGACGAAAGCGCGGAGAAAACTTCTCGTGCCGGGAACTGCCGAATAGCTCGATGTGAATTGTCCGATGAGTTTTGATGGATTATCCGTCGAGGAGGAAGCCAGTCAATCAGCGAAAATTTATCATGATTCCATTGACGCCTACAGTTACCTAGATAAACGTCTAGACATTGACATAACATCAACATATGCTTGACCCATACACAATAATCTCTTTGATTATTCCATTTCGAATCCTCTATCCATATCGCTTATTAATTTTTAGTTAATTTTCATTAAAATAATTTTACTAAAAGAAATATACTTCCATGATTTTGTTTACAAACTGTGTCAGTATTATCTTTTTCATATATTTATCTTCTCAAATGATATTTGTGTTACCTTCTAAATCATTTGGGACGCATGATAAAATGTGTTGAATTTAACACAAATTTTCCAATAATTTTGTTTGGACCATTAAAATAGTTACATCTGTAATTATTTTAATGGTCCAAACAATATTATTTCCAAATCTGTATTTGTATAGTTAAATTTTTAAATATATTTCAATAAAACTGTTTTTTCCTATATGCAAAAATAGAAGCAAAAATACTTTGAAATAAAAAGATATAAGAAAACTCATTTAAATATTGCAATACAGGAATTTCTTCTTTCGTTATACTTTTCCAAGATGTTAAGGTTTCTCTACGTTTTATTCGCGAGCGGATTGACTCTTTCGAATTTTTCTCGTAGCGATAGGAAGGAATAGTATCAACTTTTTAGAAATTATGGATTCCTCGAACCCCAGTAGACTTGTGCGATGATTAGCGCGTGCGGGGGTGCCAAATAAGGGACGGACGCGTTAGCCTTCGCTAAATCATCCACGATGATGCATCATCGCAATGGCAGGCACCCTACAATATCCATCAAGAGCCGTCCGCTCCTACGTCGACGGGAGTCGACAGAGCGGTGCCGGGCAGAAGCAAGGCCCATAACGCCGGAAGGAAATCATCAGTACACCCGACTCGCCACCACCGTGCGGCGCAATGGACAATGAATTATTACTGGTTTCTGGCCCGGCGATAGCACCACACGGTAGGCAGGCAGGCAGAAGCGACCATAATGCCGTCCGGCATTGAGACGTCTCCTCCATACGGCCGGCGTTTAGGTATGAAATAACCAAGATCGCGCCGCGCGCTTTGTTTCCGCGGTCGTTTGCGTGTCGCGGAACTCTCTCTCGACGTACTTCCGGCGCCGTAACGGAATCTCATTGTAACGGTAATGCCGGGCTCTCTATCGCGGGAAACAGCGCACCTCGGGAAACGAAGAGAGGATTCTCCTTCTCCCCCCTTCTCTCCTCTACCACCCCCGTTCAGTTTAATTCGAGGGAGAAACACGCGGTTTTATCCCTCCATTAGTAGGAGCTGCAGGTGGAGCTATTATGGGATGTATTATTTGAGGCAGTAACTGTAGATTTCGCTGGCGTTTCCAACACGGATTGCGTTTGCTTGTCGACAATTTCTTGAAATCGACTCGATTCGACTGGATGGCTGTAGCTGGGAATAAACTGGTTATAACTTTATTATTGACATTAATATACATTGAGAGAAAAGTTTTTGGTATTTGAAACTATAATTAGGATAAAATAATTAAAATGATTAGGAGCTCTATTTTTAGTATTTACATGAAAGAACAGTTTTGCTGAAATATCTAAAAATTTAACTGTATAAGATATAGATCTGAAAATAATTTTGATGGACCATCAAAATAGTTATGTAGGAATCTCAGACATAAAGATTAGCAATGCTACAAAAAGTTTTGACATGCTAGAAATCAGTTTGAGCGTTCTACATAGTTATTTTTACTCAACAAAATTATTTTTAAATTTATTTAAATAAATTATTAGAAACTTCAACAAAACTTGCATCTTTTTCATGTACCAGAATTTTACTGTTGTTTTTAGGAACAACCATATATTCTTAGAATTCTCTTTATGGAATTATAAATATAGTTATTATTATATGTATTATTATATGTATATTAATTTTTTTATTCATTATAGTAATAATTATAAAAATGCAGTTCCTAACCATAATTATTCAATTATAGTCATACAATTACAGTATAAAAACCAAAAACTTTCCTCTCCTAAATTTTTATTTATTTTAATTAAATTTTTTATTTTAATAAATTTATTCAAGGTATTGATATATCATTTGAAAGATAATTTTTAACGCACTAAAAAGAAGTATCTACGATTTCGACGAAATGTATTTTTATGATGGAATCTTGATCAACTTTCAGACAATAATATGTAGACAATAATTTTTTAATGACATGTTATAAAATTGAAACAAATTTTTTATTTGGACTAGAATATCATCAATTATTACACTAGTGACACTAATGTAAGTGTAGTACACTAGGGACATAGTTTCATGTTACTTGCGGATAAACGTATTCTACTGACTAGATCAATATTCGGTTGCAATCATGCATCGTGGTATACGTACGGCGAAGGCTATTATTAATCTCCGAAAAGCACTTTCCGCAAGGTTATGTTGGACGCATATTATTTAGTATTTACAGACAACCACATTCCATAAACACGGTTCGATTTCCCATAATGGTGTTATACCCTTTGCCGCTTAGCCTCGTCCATCGGTTTCATCCGATGAAATTGCACGCAATGAGATTGTTATATATGCATATACATACACTGACCAATTATACATAGTAGCGATAAAGATCAATATTCGTTGCATTTGATCAAATAACGAATAAATTCGTATATTTCGAAAATTGTAAAATAATGACATTTTGAGGAACAGATTCTCCAAGTTACAGATAAAAAAAAACATTTCTATTTTATTGAATTAGATTTCTTAATCTTTACTTATTTATTAAATTTATAAAAAAACCAGACCTAACATAAAACATTTCGAAAAATACCCACGAAAAAAACGATCTTGCTGAAGTATCCAAAAATTTAGATAGATATAGATTTGAAAATAATTTTACACTATTAAAATAATTGTTATAATAATAAGGACTCTCCAATTGCTAGAATATAAAAATTTTAATATTATTCATTTTGCTTAAGTTTTCTAATTGTTTTATGGTCTAGCAAAATTATTTTCAGATTTGTGCCTGTCTAAATTTTTAGATACTTTACAAAATCTTTTCATTTTGTATTCATACAGTAAATTTCATTCGTATTTTCATACAATAAATATTGAAATTTTATTATTTTCTATTTTATTGTAAAAAATAACAAGAAACTATACATCTCTATATAAATAATGAATGCGCGCGCGCGCGCGCGCGCGCGCGCGTGTGTGTGTGTGTGTGTGTGTGTGTGTGTGTGTGTGTGTGTGTGTGTGTGTGTGTGTGTGTGTGTGTGTGTGTGTGTGTGTGTGTGTAGTGTGTGTAGTGTGTAGTGTGTGTAGTGTAGTGTAGTAGTGTAGTGTGTAGTGTAGTAGTAGTGTGTGTAGTGTAGTAGTAGTGTAGTAGTGTAGTAGTAGTAG
>NW_012130088.1:749481-762441 GCF_000143395.1 Atta cephalotes
AGAAGAGAGAGAGAGAGAGAGAGAGAGAGAGAGAGAACAAATTTATATATACTTAATAAATTTATACATAATATTTACTTTATTTTTTTCTATATAATAGTTTCTAATGAATTTAAATACATGTAATATATATAGTGTTTATTGTATGATTAGATTAGCAGCATTTAAAATTGAGAAGTTAATAAAAGGAGGAAATGAAATCATCACTAAATCATCACTGAAAGTACCGCGACAGCTATCCTGTAATACGTAGTCGACGATCGAGTATCAAAATCTGAATAGCGTGGTTCCGACCAACTGAAGCGTCGATTAACCTGATCAATGTATTACGTGCGCCAGCTTCGTCAGGTCGCGTTGCCAGGCACGCTATACCTGTCGGAATTCGATTAACGTTTCGGGGCGGCCGCGCTAATGGTTAACGCGTTGCCTCGACGAACGCGCGCCGGAAACGCGCAACGGCCCGTTAACGCGTTGCAACAGTGATGCAACGGCGATGCGCGCTAGTGTGTCGCGTTGCAATGAAAAATCGTCAGTAGCGTGAAACGAAACGCCAAATGGCGTTTATCGTATCGCGCGTACAAGTCGTTCGATCGAATTGCGCTACACATGCGATTACCGTATGAAGCGTGGTTCATTAGGAGCGCAGTACAGCGTCTCGTTCTGCGGAACGTACCGTTACGACTGCATCGAGCGTTTGAAATCGAGTTTCACTGACATTTCATTACATGGAATTCACCATTCGATGTGCAATAGACGCCGAATCCAATCATATATTGCAACACGGTATAAATCTCGTTCTGTCGATATTCGTTGATGAAATTTTGTTACACAAAGAAGAGCATACTGCATAGAATCATCAATTAGAATAGATAATTAGGTAAATGTGAAACTTGCGAATGCTGTGCCCTCATACCACAATAAATGATGTACTGCAAAAATGATTTCCAAAATATTACTATTTTTATTCCTGCATTTAATGGAAATTTGAGATATTATTAATGTTTACTGAAACGCTGGATGCCGAACATCCATTTCAACGATCCTGAAACCAATTACGTTATTTATTGATTTCCTATAATGAATGGCAGCTTCAAAATAGAAAATGGAATTTCAATCCTAGATTAGAAATTTAACTATAATTGGATTTACCGTCACTGATCATTTGATCATTTTTATTTTACATTTACTTTCTAAATCGCCGAATTAGTGAATAATTTTTAACATCATACTTATATAAGTATGATCCCTAATCTAGCTAATCTTTATTATTCGATCTAACTAATTTTAGTGTATAAATTCTTATTTTAGTGTATAAATTCAATGGTATTGAAAATTGAAACTAAAGTGCAGATATATTATTTTAATTTTATAATACACAAACTTCTTTTCTTTTTCGATTGAATTTCACTGATTTCACTAGTACCAATGCCACTGATAACTCAATTCAATTTATCCATGAATTCAGAAAATACTTTACATGATTTTACGTACTTAATATTAATTCCTTAATATTAATTTTAATATATATTACAATATATAAAATAATATTATGCATACCAGATAATTTACATTATATATTATACATCATATATATTTAATATAATTAAGTAATAAGAATTTAATAAAATTAATTTAATCATTTTATCAATAATCATGTAAAATGTATGCAAAAAATGTATGATCAACAGGCGATATTGACCATACAATAAAAATATTTTGTACGTATGTAAGTCCAGTTGTTGCAATTTTTACAATTTTTGTGTTAAATTTTTAATAATCCAAATTATTTGTATATATCCAAATAATTTAACCTAATGATTGTATTATTTGTATATATTGTGTTAAATTGATATTCGACATTTTTTTGTATTAAAATAATACAATTTATGAGCAAGCAAACGTAATAAAAAATAATGTATCTTTAATGTTATTTAAAAATTCTAAGATAAATAAATACGTAATAATTTTATATATTATAAATGTTCATTTTATTAAAGAAAAACATATTTTCATAATTTACTTACAAAGTAATCAGTATTACTTTTTGTGATAATGTTTTACATAATATTTTTACATATTCGTCTTATATTAAATTAATATTCAAATTTAAGTGGATCATTTAAGACACGTGAATATTAAATTTAATACAAATATATTCCATCGATGTATACATTTTTCCTTAAATTATATTGATGAAAAATATTATTGATTTTCCTTACAATTTTAAATTCGAGTTCCGATTTCCGCTGCATTTCGACACCGGATATAAGATTTAATGGTCTCGTAATACTTTTGTTTTATAATACATCATTCTAATTTAATAGTTTCGTTTCCTAACATGTACGCAAAGAGTCAAGTACGTTAAGTTTTATTCGTTCAAATATTAATAATCGAAAAGCAAGCCGACTTGTTCGCGTGCCGGAAATTACATCGATTTATATATGTATTGACTCTAATACAAATGTCTAAAAGATTACTGCATTTGCGAAAGTCATAAAAATCGCAGCCATCTGAGAAACCATACTCCCGAACGACGCAAGCAAAATGTTGCAATTACTTTTACTCTCAATACTCTTCTGCAAGGTAGAGGTATAGGTAGGTATACGTGTATTAAGTTAAGCACGTTTTCCGCCACACGGAAACATATTTTAAACCCGCTCATAATTCTGCGGGCTACTACTGACGCAGTTAGGTCGTTTTTTTTCTCTCAACATGATCCACATAGGTTATATCTCATAAATTCTTTTTTTCTTACTTCTCTGCGGAAAATGCGATGCACTTGGAATCCGTCCACGAGTATCGTGGCGTAAAACTTGGCGCTGTCGCGCGGAAAAGCGTGGCTCCGCCGAAAAAGCAGCATTCCAGTCGCGTATACCGCTGTGAGCATTTTTTTAAATAACAGATTCGAATCCTTTTGGACGGTAATGTCTGCCTATCACAACGGTGGCAGTCCGGTCTGGAAAGCGTAATAGACGTCGCCGTTCGTGAGAGAGTGTGTTCGAGAGCGCCGGACATCTACCGATGTAAATTCGCGTAAATTTGTTGGAGGCCGCAAAAATGGCGCACTGGGGCTACCTCTGGGCGGGGACGAAAGAGGAAGAGTCGCCCTGCGGGTGAATAATGCTCCTGTTTAAATAGTGGGCGTTCGGTCATCGGGGGCGAAGCACCGTTTATGCCGCATCAGAGTTTGCCGAATTTATTCCGTTGCTCTTGCTCTCGCGCTCACGCTGCCTCAGCGATGCCATGTTGTTGGTCTGCGTGATGAATGCGCGCATTAAAATTGCTGTGTGAGAGAGAGAGAGACGAGAGAGGAAAGAGTATTGTGTGCGAAACACACGCGTTTATACACGCCTCTCGAATCTCGTAGGATGGTCCACTGAATGCTCAATAGTTACGTTAAAATATTAATATACATCTGTGTACAATAATTTCAGTAATTATATTCTGAGACATGCATACGAAAAAACGAAAAAAAAAAACGAAAAAAAACAATGAATGTTTGAGGAATAGCGTATGTGGATATGTAATTAAAATATTTTTTTTAAATTAGGATCTCTTTTTCTCTCTTTATTTCTTCTTCTTCTAATCATTTTACAGCAGATAAAAGTTGTTATTTTTTGTCTTGTTATTTTTTTCTTATCTATCAAACATTTCCGTTGCAAATAAAAGTCATTATTTTTTTATTTTGAGAAGATAATATGGTAATTAAAATGAATATTTTTCAACGTTTAAATTGCTATATTTTAAAACTGATGAAACTACATGTATGAATCTTTAATTTTATAAATGATCAACGTAAAAAGTATTTATTCGCATGAATTTTTGATCTTCTTTTAATCGATGTATTCTTTATGAATATAAATTATTTAGATCGATTTGTTTAAATCGAATGTTCAACATTTTTTCTTTCGAGAGATAGAAGAGCAGTTGTGAGTGAATTTGTAAGTAACAATCGTCGCAGTTTATTGCTATCATTCAAATTCAGATTGTGATTCGCACAGGAATACAGAGACCCGCAACTTACCAGGAGAATGAGAGTTGGAGCATGATTAGTTAGAAAATCAGATATGCTGTAGTTTCTCTCCCGGAGGAAGTAGCCCGGCCGGATGTTTACTTGAAACTCCAACCGCATCCAATGCACGGCTAAGTGAAGTAAGGTGGGCCGGAAGCTTCTTAAGTAAAACCATCTCCAGCTCTCTCATCTTACCTCCTGGCTATAGAATCAGATCAAACCACTCTTCCGTTCGTAACACCCGCGACGGCGTCTCAAAGATTTGTTTTCTCGTCATACTTTATGTCTGGATGAGAATATTGAAAATTAATCCTGGTTCTTCGCCTCATTCTTAAGAGGATTGTTCCTCTTCCTTATGTTATGTCCTTGAATCTAGTTGGAAAATTGAAAATTATTCGTAAGAAAAATCCCTTACCTTTAAACATGATTAAGTAAGTTCTTATAATATTTCTAAATAAAAAAAAGAAATCCCATATGATGAGTTTATAAAATTTTTAATTCTAAAGTTTATAATTTCAATTTAATTTCAAAGAAGCAATGTGTAACAAATGTAATAAATGTTTTATATATCACTTAGACTTTAGAATATTAGAATCTGTTGCTATTTATTTTAATAGATATATTTAGAGTTGAGTTTTTAATAAAAGTTCAAGAAAATTTTTATTTATCATAACTTTCAATCTTTTGTCTGTAGATTATATAAAAGTATATAAAAGAAATATGTTATTATCGTTGCGATATTTGAAATATAAATTCTGTCTTTACTTCTAAATATACATACAAATCTGCTTCTTTTGCGTAAAAGTTACTAAATTCCTAAATAGGCTCAAGAAGTCTTTTCGTAAACTATTCGCTATTAGATTCGATGGCTTCGATGCGCGGCTTGTAAAATTGAATACTTCAATTTTACAGGCTATTTGTTATTTGGCCGAGAAAGTTACGGCACAATAGCGAAGCTATTGGTCGGTTTCCAACTCGAGGAGTTTTTACTGTTTACATGAAATCCGAGACTACCGATTACCTTCGCATTGGATCACATCCAACTGCCCATTCTCACCGTTTAAAGTCCGTTCTATGCTCATCAATTCGTATTTTCTAGCCGGTTCGCAAACTCTGCATCTTCGTTAAGCTGCTCGAGAGGTCTATAAGTTTACGTCAACCGTGATGTACGCGACGTTCATACAAACATAATGTATACATATATTCGCATATACAGCAATCATCAATTAAGACTTTAATTCCGAAAGGCAATTTTAATCAGGGACGAAAATAATCTACTACGTATTGAGTTATTTTAGTTAAAAATCATCATTCAATTTAAAGAACGTAATTTATTAAAAAGAAAAAAAACATACCTGCTATAATATAAATACATATAATTTTTATTCTAAAATTAAACATATTCTTCAATAACCATTAATAAACGTTATTAATAAAATTTTTGTTAATATATTATATTCCATGTTGTAAAAAATTTGAATATGCATACTTAAAAAATATACAATATTTATATATCTAATTTAGTTTATTTATCTGGACATTCTATGATACATTTTGATGTACTGTTAACATATTTTATCATATTTCGATATATACTTATTGTGTAGTAATTTACATTATCCGTCATATTTTAGCTTTCTCAACACATAGTAAATTTTTCATTACTCTCTGATACTTTCTACATACAAGGAAATGACGGGTGCATTCGCGTATGAAATTGAAATGCATCTGCCGATCGCGAATGATCCGATTCATTCTTTCTCCGCTGTCGAAAACGGATGGTGAACATTGTAATGCTTCCACTGTAAAACTGACATTAAAGCATAAGAATTTATCTAGTTTTAAGTTTTGCCTATAGTTGTTCGCTGAGTGAGTTTTGTTTGTATAACTATACACGATTTGATGGCTTGTTTTATTCTACCGTTACAGAAATCTAATATTATCTAATTTAATACTAATTTATTACTGTGAAAGTAATTAATTACTTGTTTGGAGTACCAAAAGTGCCGAACAGCAGTACTCTTAATACTAATTAATTATTATCTTCATCTCTTTCAGTATTGGCCATCAATTAATTATTGTCTTTCATTATTGTTTTTCATTATTGAAGATTATACAAATCTGTTTGTGAAATATTAAAAATTGACACTGTGCTGTTTGTGTGAAAGATGTATTAATATAATTAATATTATCATTATTTGAAAAAATTAGATAATTACGTCATCCAATAAACATATATTTTAACAATATATACAATTCCGGACATTTTATTAACACATTAACGATTAGCATAAAAAATTAATAGAAGGATAACAAATATAAGTTTTTACCTAATACTACAATAAAATATATAAAAGAAAACATAACAATAGATTTTTGGTAATAAAAATTCTGAAAATAAAATTTTTATAATTAAAAATGGAAAGTAATTATTTCGAAAATGAAAAATTATACCAAGATGAAATCAAGTACATTTTAAAGCTAAAAATTAGTATTTCTGCATGGGATTAACAGAATTTAGAAAAAAAATTGCTGCCAATGTTACAACATTATAAAATCCCTCAAAATCGTTTTTAATTTTTTTAAAGCCATTTTTTTTCAAAATTGTGAAATAATAGCTTTTGAACAACGGATTCGTGTCCAACAGGAAAAAAATAGTTGGAAATTACTATTTACACTCGTGTTGCAAAATTATGTTAAACAATGACAATATTAATGGGAATTTCCATCTTTGTTCATAAAAATTTTAGTTTTAAAATAGTTTATTGCTAAAAATATATTGTTTTTTTCTATGTATATTTTTATTGTAATATTAAGCTGAAATAATAAAAACTTATATTTGATTATTTTTTCATTAATTTTTAATTAAATTACTAGTGTACTAATGGAATTTCCAGGATTGTATATTTTTCGCGAGCACAATATCATTTCCTTTTTACATTAATATTCTCTTCGAATTTAAAAGATATCGCCGAGTACAAATTGTTCCTTTTATCTTTGTCATTTTCTCTGTGATCCCCTCAATTTATATCATGGATTTTCAAAAGAGCCAAATGTGCCATCTTGTCTGTGTCGTACTTTGATTGAACGCAATCAGCTAACAAATATTTATCCTTCTTAAGATTCTGATATTTTTCTAACAAAATCCATTCTTCATTCAATTTTTCCAATGATCTTACTTAGTAAACAGACCGCTTTTTTTTTCTTTGCATAATGAAACATTAAAGACACATTTTACTTTACGTTACAACACATTCGCTTTTTGTCGGAGCGATGAAGTGGCGATGTAAATTAGTATTTACAAAAAACATATTTAGTGTTCACGCGTTGTTTTGCTTCTATTTATTGTTTCAGTTACCGCGAGATTAAAATCGCAACATATTTACTTCTTGTTAACAAAATATAAATTATCACGAAGTACGTTCTGTCATTTTATCTCCAGTTGCCTACCTTTTTGAGTAATAGAGATAAAACACATTTTACGCCTAACGTAAAAAGTTAACGTTTGCAAGATTAAATTACAGATATGTTGATATAATATGTTATGTTGATATGATATGATAATTATTAACAAAATGTTAGCGTTACAAGCAGTAATACTCATGTAATTGTGTAATGTAAACGTTGATCATAACGCAATATCACGATACTGTTAAAGAAAGTGATTATTTGGTATTTACGTATATCTATTATGAAATGCTATTGTTTCAAGACTGTATATATAACAACTATAAATATCCGACGAGACTTTTCATGTTGTTGTGAAAAGTCGAAGTTCCCTCGGATCTGGATGTGTATTTTAATTATTCATACTCAATTATAACTTTCCATTGCCGATTTATGCTTGCATAATACATCTAGCGATCGGCTTAATTACGAACCTAGCTACAGGGTATACATCAGGCGGTATTGTGCCACTCCGTATAGCCGGAAAAAAGATTCACTCCGTATAAATACGGGCGGATGACCTCAGGGGATACTCATCAGCAACCCTCTTCGAGTGCGTTTTCCATGTTAATTAAGAGGGGTAAATAATATTCAGAAATACATTTCGCGCAATTTTTATTTCTTTCCGCAAATTGAGCTCCTCTTTTCAATAAACTTTTAAATTTCTTGATGGAATAAAAAAATATGTAAAGTATAATAACTGTGAATATAAATATAAATATAAGCATTTTTTTCTCTCTTTTTTGTTATCTATCTCTTTCATTGATTACTTCTCCAGAAAATAGAATAAATAACATTTATATCGGTTTTAGAATTTATATTGATAAGTTTTACGTAAAATTGAAATTATTTTTTATTAAAATTCGTAATTTAAAAAAAATATAGTTATCAAATAAGGTTCCATTTTTTTTTAGAGATATTACCATAACATAATAAAATAAAATTAGAAATCTAAAAGCAAAGTATTGCGCTGTAAATGTGCTGTAAAATTTTTTAATTTTCTGTTGATGTAAAAAAGAATTAATTTGATTTACTTCGTAATAAGATAAATTTGCTGTATATGGAAAGTGAAAAGCTTAATAAATTTGTCTATATTATATTTCGGAAATTTTTGACATTTCTATGTCTTAGTCTGAAACATTCGTCTTATTTGAGGAAATAGTCACGAAGACATGTTTCTATTTTATCTTCTGCCTATCATATATCTAGTCTTAAGATGTAGGAATGACGGACATTGAATGAGAATCAGGAGAATGAGAGAAAAGAGTATGATCTGGATTGATTTGACAAATAACTGTCGAGAGTTAATTGAATGCTAGTTAAATAATCCTGGTAATATCATCAATAACAGAAACGTGCGAACATTTAATTACGAGAAAATTATACAAATTAATTTGAAACCCCACATAATAAAGAATTAGCTTAGAGAGATTGATATATTCTTTTATCATAGCATAAAATTTTCAATCGAAATAAAAATAATAAAATATAGATTTTTGAATCAAATTTACAGTTAGCGTAATACTTCATTATTCTGCATAAATTGCATAGAAAAATTATCAAGAAGAATTATTAAGGTCAATTATTTGTGCATCCAAAATTTTTTAAAAAGAGCATCTCAAAGTTTTGCAGTGTCATTTAAAATTATAAAGTCGAAAGCGACCTGTTCGTGCTGACGAACAATCAAGTTGAAGTCTTCGTTATTTATATGATGTCACATATATGCGCTCGTGCTCAACCAATTTGGTCAGGACTGATTCAACCGAGTTGCTTGTTTACGAGTCGGAGTTTCTTTCGCATGTTCACAGTCTGGGAAGTAAGGGATGCGGAATTAGACGTCCTCGGAGAGTTCTTCACGCGCAAGCACGAGAGGCACTTTAATAGAATAAGTCGAGTAGCGGTACACCGAGCGATGAAGGTACGAAACGTGTAAAAGTGTATACACGCAAGTGTAAACCCGTCACGCCCGTTTTGGAGAAAATTAACCATTCCGTCGTCGACATGCTTGCGGTAAAATTCTCACGTTTTACGCTACGGTTGTGTTTTTCTTTTTCTTTTTCCAGAAACGCAAAGTGAGGAGAAGATCTAGTATTCTCTAAAGTACAGTCCTTTCGATATCTCTCGAAACCGCGTCGTGGAAACGATGTTTCTTTCCCTCCGATGTCTGTTTTAATTTTTTTTCTTAATCTTTTTTTATCGACGAGGCAATCTTTAAACAAAGTCTTCTCTCGATATTATTTTCTTGAATAAATATCAGATCAATTTGTAAGCACTAGTACATAATGTATACTTAAACCTTTATAATTTCGAATAAAATCATTATCAATCGCGTTCATTTCCTTCTGAGAGAGAAAAAGGGCTGATTTTATATTAACTGAAATTTTCTTTAGCTACTAAAATATATACGCTAAAATTCTCGACTTCCTTTGTGTTCTTTTATATTCGAATGCGCTCGGAAATGAAATAATTCTTTTGTGGATTATTATAATATATCATGTTACTAAAAATATTATTTGTATTTTATCACAATTACATGCATTACTAATACCATGGAATCAGTGATAAACACGACTAAACTATGCCATCGGCATGGTCGAGTAATCCACAAATTTTCACAAATACCTCTCATTGTATAATTTTCTGGTAAAATACCTATTTTGGAATCAGTCATAGAAGTTTGTATCGCCGCAGTATGCTTAGCATTATGACTATTTTGAACGAACATGAATTATGTTGATCCCGCGATTGCACAATTCGACAACTTATATTGCTCGTTACCGCTAATTAGAGTTCTATCTGCCGGAAGGTATTCACTCCAAGACCGCGCGCATAGTTTATTTAATGCATCTCCCACAAGCGGAAACTCCATCTATCTTCTCTCTGTAGTCTGAATGCCCCGAAGTGAAAACGCATCATCCCTTTTGCACCCTACGAACGCTTTTATGAACATTTGCATCAATTTATTGTAACTAATTATGGTCAGTCAACTGTAGTCAGCAGTTAAATGCCATGATGAAATATACGTTAACCAGAAACATTATAATTGAGAAATTTCAAATATGTGTTATAATATAATTTAGATTAGAAGCTGTTTACAATGTGAATTATATTAATAAGTGTCATTTACAAGATCATAAAGGACCCACGTGGGTTATAGTTGTGGATAAAGATATAAGAAATCACATTTTGATATAAAATAATGTTCCTATGAAGTACATTTCGTAAAAATCTTTCATTATAAAGCAATTTCGAATTTGCAATAGCTTCTTTTATTTATGAGAATTATAAAAAATATTTAGCTGATGTTTTATTGCATGATAAATCTAATCTTTTATTTAAATGTTTACCATAGCCAGTGCAAGCTATGCATATTGTAATATTTATACGCTCTTTGATCTTTTATTTGTTCAAATTTTTGTTCTTCTAAATATATCCTCCTCTTTGTTATTTTTTAAAAATAAAAATAAGATAATAATGCGATATTAAATTTTTCAAGAAAGACAATGGATACTTTAAAAATTCGTATATATATTCAGGTCAAAATGTTTTTAAATATTTATCAAATTATTAGAAGAAAACCTTCTTATTATGATATGGCGCCTAATATGAGATAGCGGCATTTCCGCTAAATTACTAAACGCTATCTATTGATTCCATCATGAATTTATTGTTCTTGGATATTAGATCATGCCTGTAGTAGTTGCAAAAAAAGATTTTATAATTTGTCTTCAAGTTTTGTTGAGGTGAGCTTTTAAATCTTATTTATTATTTAATAAGTAAATATTTGGCAATAAATTCTTCATGTGGTGATAGAGTAAGATCGTACTGCTAAAAAAATACGTGATAGGTTGAATTGCTTAATTAAGAAGTTAGAATTGATCGTAAGGAAATCGTAATATGAGATATCTAGGGTATTTCTAATATGAAATAACCTATGCTACTAGTGAAAATCGTTGCTGAAGTAAATGTTATTGTACAATAATAAAAAGGACAATTGAAATAAACATCAAGTGCTTGTTTTTGCGATGCTTAGTTATAACTACCTAAAGACGAATCAACTAGATATGCAATGCATTGCATACTCATTTTGCAATGGCTGTGTTTATTTGTATTTTAGAAACATTACAATAAATAAAATTTTTTAATTGCAATGCTGATGTACTTTGCGTTTTATTATCGATTTCTTCTCATATTAGGAGCATAATTTTTTGACTTTACTCACTTTTTATATTTCTTTAATTTATAAAAAAATAAATTTGAATTAAATTTTACGTAACATTATCTTAAAGCTTATTAAATTCCCTTCAAAATTATTTTGATCTATTATTTTTTTAAATTCTGTCCATAGATTTCTAGCATTATCCAAAATAAATTCGGTATCTCATAAGAGGGCCTTTCCTCTATTCTATATCGGTAATAAATATATTCAATTCCTCTCTTTCTCTCTTTGTAGAAAGAGGAGAAAGGCCATTTATTTAACTTTTGGAATTAACTATTGCGAATTCTTCATTCTTTTTCTTTAGCTTTCATGAATCGGAGTAAGCGAAAAATTAAAATAATAGATCTTTTGGGCGTTCAAACAAGATAAAGGCAGCAACGTTTTTGTCCCGACATGTTCTTTTCTGTTTTTCTTCTAATTTAATTCTATGTTTTTACGCGTGAAGGCAACGACAACGCCCGGACGTATAATCACGTCGCTTTTCATTTTTCAACCGGTGCCCGGCACTTTTTACGTTTCCTACGCTTTTGTACCGTGAGTAATTAAAACATTTTGGCCGGAATCCACGGGCCGGAGGTTCTTTGAGGTTTAAACGCGCCAGAAAATGCAGCCTTCTCCCCGCGTGATGCGCAGTCCATAGCAAAGTGCGCGTCTGCCATGCAGCCTGGTGCAGCCGTAATGGAGAACGTCGACGCATCGCTCACCGACGAGCTTCGCGTATCACGTATTCGCTCCGTGAACCTTTATAGCTTCGCGGCAGGCGAAACCTTCGTTTGGCGAGTTACGACGTGAAAGCACGTCTCTTTGATCCGCGGATGATCGTTACGATCTTCTAACTGATTATGCCTGACTCTCGCATTCACATGATGTACAAAGGTTCTTCTTGAGATTCTGTCTGTATATATTATATATGTGTGTGTGTTTGTGTGTGTTTTTGTGTGTGTATGCATTTATGTACATGCGTGCATCATAAAAAAATATTTCTCGTGCAGATTCGATTTGAACTGCCCCGGCTCTTTCTTGAAATCGAAATTATTTTTTTTGTTACACACATATTCAAAAACTTATACAAATATTTATAAATTATGTCATGTCAGACTTGATTTCAACGAGACAATCCCCGTTTTTCAGGTATTTATTTCATTATCCTATAAATATATATATATATATATATATATATATATATATATATATACGTGTAGTAGTAGAGTAGTAGTAGTATATATATATATATATAACTAATAATATTATTTAATTTTAATATATATATATATATATAATA
>NW_012130088.1:762461-779492 GCF_000143395.1 Atta cephalotes
ATATATATATATAACAAATTATACATTTTTTAATAATTATACATTAAGTATTATTATAAATAATAAAACATGTATTATTATTATAAATTGCTATTGTATTTATCTTTTATCCATATATTCCCCTATGATTTAATAAAGTTCCTAATTTAGATCTTTCTCTCTCTCTTTCTTTCTTTCTCTCAAATATCTGGTCAAATTGTATACATACAGGATACTCTACAATTTTTAACACTTTCATTTTACTAGCGGATTTATTTCGTAAATTTGAAAATAATTTTTCCTTCGAGAAGATCACAAAGAAAAACCTGTTATTTTTACAACATATTTTTACAAGTTTAGCATTAAATCTGATTACCTCTATTATTCTAAAAAAAACGCCATTTGAATATAAATGAACAGAACTATGTTATATTGTATAATTATGCACATATACAGCTAGAGTTAGTTAAAATGATAATAAACTTTCTGCTAAAAAGGAATCGATTGTAATTTTTTCAAAGTGTTCATAGATGAAAATGAATTCCTCAGACAAGTCGTATTTTTATCATTGAGCTTGTAATAATCTTATAATTATTCATTCACTTGCTTGTTCATTCTTTTGCGCGCTATTAAAATATGCATATCATATAATTTCTGCTCTCATATCATGTCATTTAAGAATAGCGCATACCTGAATTGAACTTGGCCAACATATCAAAAATAAAACGAAATATCTCTTCCTGGCAGAATTATAAACTGCATATACTCAGGAAAAATATATAGGGTAGTCCTTAGGTACTCTAAAAGATTTAAGAGATGATTCTTCACATTAATTCAAGACGAAAACTTTATATGACCATATGTCTAAAATGGCTTAGTTTCAAATATGCATGGCGTTAAAGATGAAGGAAAAATTTCATTTTTTTCAAAAATTTCAAAAACTATGTTTTTGAAACAAACAAAGTTTTATCAAAATAACCTCAATAATTTTCAATATTTTTGAAACATTATAAATATAGAAATGCAAAGTGGCTTTTTAAAGTTTTTAACATATTTAAAAAAAACTGATACCAAAAGCATGATAGCAAAAGCTAATACCCAAGGAACAACATGCGATTAAAGGTGCAAAAAGGGAATTTTAAACTTCGGATAAATGACAGTTTAAGTCCCGTTTTAAAAAAAGATCTTAGAAATATAAAGTCTCATCTTTTTTGGGATTGAAAGAATATAAAGTCTCATCTTTTTTGGGATTGGATCCTCTGGAGCCCAGGTGATCACGGTGAAGGATTAAGTTACAATTCTTAAGATGTTTAGATTAGCATCAAATTGTTAATATTCTTCCATGATGTTTATTAATAAGAAAATTATTAAGTTGCTTGTCAATTTAATACGTGATATTATCGTCATATTACTATTCTAGTTCTATTTATAATTGCGTTTTTTTTTAAAACCAAAAAAGGTGCGGTTTTGAAGATGTATATAAATTTACTCTAAAATATTTAAGCACTGAGAGAGAGAGAGAGAGAGAGAGAGAGAGAGATCCATTCTGATAAAAAATAGATTTATTTCTCTAATTGATTTTTAAAATGATTATTTAAGGATCACCTTATATATATCTTTTTAGAGGACAGAACATATATAATATATATGTCTATTCTTGATAATTTAAAATTTATTTTGAAATGCAGATGGCTTTATTTAAATAACTCAGTTTGTATATATTTAACTGACCATATTACAAAGGGAAAAATACATATATATCGAGAACACTAGAAAAAAGAAATATATTAAAAATTGTCTTTGCTTGAAAAAATAAATTTTCAGGTCCATATATTCTTCTGTAAGATACAGACGTGTTTGCAGGACTCGATTACACCCTCAAGCGCGCTATTCTGAAGTTAATACACTCGAGTATTGTTACCCGATGGGGATTGAGCTCGGAGCAAATTTCACATTGAACGTAACTAGCGTTTCGATATTGCGAAATTAAAACGCATCCCTCCCACGATCAATGTTTGACTAACCAATGCGCGCAATAACGAAGAGGGGTTAAGCGAGCTCCCTATGTACCTTATAAATTTTATTTGCCCTCGTTTCGAGGAGCCGAAGGAGAACGCGGCCCAGAAGAGCACAAGCAATGTGTTTTCGCGTGATTCACGCGGTCTGTCACGTAACAGGAAGGAGCGAAATGAGCCTATCAGGATTAATTAAAGATTCCTCCAATTCTCGAGGCGAGTCGCCTTTAATTCTTCCCTGGCGAGTCGAAGATAGCCGACGGGACGCTTTTGCAATCGAGGGTATAGCGTTACAATGAGGTATCTTCTTCTATAGAAGAACAACAAAACACCCGTCGCTGATTAATAGCGCTGTCTCACTCGCTTCCCCTTTCTGCGACTTCGTTTCCTTCGCTGCTATCGGGCCAGCGAAGCTATTTATCATAGCGCGCTTCCGCGTGTTATCAATTTCACTGACCACGACTGTAACTACTGTGTATTTCGAGACTCTCTTAATTTCTCGCGATCTCGTCCGTGAAGGATAACAACAGCCGAGCTCGGTTCAGCATACACAACACAGTTGCACTGAATCTTAAAGTTGCACTATTAATCCAGAACTTTGAAACGACGAGTTTGAATTTAAACTTCATCGTTTACAAAGATATTTTAATTTTTCAGATTTTCTTCATTTTCTTACCATATTAATAAATTATATGATGAATTAAATTATCATAAAGCATATATTATCTCATATAATTTTATTACGTATAATTCATATCATATAATTTTTATACATAATACGTTTGTTCCTGATTATTTTGTAACATTTAGATTTCATGGAAAATATATATTCGACATGTTGCCTTATTTGAGATTAAAATATATGGAAACCGAATGCATCAAGCCGCCCATTAAACTTCAATACACTCGCAGCAGAACCGTATCTCTTTATTTTCCTTTTCTTTTAACTGTTTATTCTATCGATGCAATTTGCTAATATTATTATATAATTTGATGTATATACCTCAAACAGTCTGTGAATAACTCTTCGGAGACAGAAACAAGTGCGGTGTCTTTCGGAATTCGTCGAGTCGCGAAGTTCTATCGCGAAGATTGCGACGTAGCTGTCATATGCACACTAACTTGTCGTGACGCCTTTTCAATCAGGAACATCCAATCGAGTAACGCACAGACGCCACGAAGAAATCAATAAATCCACGCAAATTCAAGCATGGAATAAATCGATTGCGTGCGCAATGCCATTTCCACTTTAAATTAACTGCGGCGTTCTTCATTATTCATGCTCGGACTAATGTGACAAGAAAAATTCTAACATCTCTCCCGTTGGAAAATACCTTCCAGCTGCATAAAATAAATGACAGAAGTTAACGAGGATGCCAGAGAGTTTTTTTTATTTTATTCAGACGAAATAAAACGCGAGCCTGAGGGATTGATCGACGAGTCTCGTGCATGTCGAGACGATCCGGCTGCAATTCATGTGGCGTATCAAATTCTAAGCTGACCGTATCTCACGACAATTTAGAATTTCCACAAACACACACGTGACTGGCATCGCAAGGAAAATGTTTGTATAAGACAGCTGCGGTGCGAATTGAAAATCCTCAAGGACTCTCTTATGCGGGCGGACATCCTTGACATCCTTGCAAAACTAGGATTACAAGGAAAAAACGTCGATATATAAACCTGCGACGATAACGTAAGTGTTCAAACACTTTCAGATATACGTATATGTGCATTACATATGGATTACTTATATACGTAAATATACACGTATGCCAGAACGGACGCTGCTGTTTGAGATATTGATGATCGTCGACGTCGAACGCTGATCAAGTGGATGCATCGGTTGGAATCGGTCGCAATGCTGCTGATTCGGTCTTTAACAGCAATTCGACGTTTTCAGTTGCGATCATATACACAGATAAACGGAAACAAGGCTCTTGACCTTATTTTGCGTTGCACAGTTTGTATCGCTGGAGGGAAAGACATTCAACTTCGGAAAGGGTTTAAAAAAGGTTTAAAAACGGGGATGCTTTGGTCTCGATGCAGAAATTGATTTTCTCTGATGGTTCGAATTTTTTAAATCATGTTATACATATATTAAAACTTAAACGTTTCGTATAAAATGTTTTGGTCAATAAATTAAATCAATATTTCCATAGCAGAAATTTAATTGCAATCAATGCGAAGTAGAACTGAGTTATCTTTATCATTATGGAGGGATAGACGGAGAGAAATGGCGAATACTAAGAAAAGCTAAATAAAGTCAACAATTATTTATCAATTAATAGAAGCTTTATTTAAAAAATATTTCAGTTATTTATCTTAAAGTACAATAATTGATATTTATGTATTAATTATCAATATGAAATATAATTTTAAACAAGAACAAAATTCTTGCCATTTGAAATCAAAGCAATCATATACAAAAATATAAGGCAGTAAAACGTAACCGAATAATAAGCGAATCGATCAATCACACAGTTAAATTTATAATGTCAAATTATACCCAATTTGAATTATTTTCAATTCTTTCTACAGGTTACCACATTCCTACTCAATATAATATTTATAATTCCTACTCAATATAATGTTACTTTAACTAAAACAATACAGTTGAATAATTTAATTGAAGGAACTATATTAAATTTGACTCAAATTTAGTAGTTCAATACTTTTCTAATTGTAAGTACATATACACACACACACACACACACACACACACACACACACACACACACACACACACACACACACACACACACACACACACACACACACACACACATATATATATATATATATATAAAATATTGGACATTATGTACTTTAAATTAATCACAAAATAAATTAATTTACATTTTAATACAAAAGATTCAATTATCATTGTTTCTTTGATTTGCTGCTCTAACAGTGCAGAGATATATAAAGTAATAATATAAGCAAATTCAAGATGTTGATTTGTTTACTACTTACATCTTATTACTTAAGTTTTTTTAATGTTGAGCTATCACTGGATGAAAGAAATAAGAGCTTATCATTAATCTAATCAACAAAGTATCGTTCGTTTACTCATTTATGTTCGTGATTTCCCTATTCTGCCCTAAATCTGAAAGTAATTCAACTTTTGTAAATCATATTAAAACCACAAAAGTTCATTTTCACAAATCTTGTTTCACAGAAATTTATAGTAATATCCTATTTAAATTCATGATACTTTAAAACTGGGTTTACAACTGCTCTCAAAATGACTTTACGAGGAAGTACAGCAAAATCGGTAATACTTGATTTTTCTTATTAGAAAATAAAAATCAAGTTTTATTTAAATATATTGTTAAAGAAAAATTAAAAGAAAAATTATAATAGTAATTAATCCAATTTCCAATTTTTTTGTGGAGAAATTTCAGAAATTCCTGCACAACCGAATTCTATCTAATTACCTGCATGAACGTATGAATATGTAACCGCGTAATGTAACTCGGTTTGAACATGTTATTATCGTTCTGTATAATATAACTTGCTCCAGGCAGTAAACTCTGGTCCAGCAGCCACCTCGCATTGCATTCCCATTTCGTATCTGTCTCTATTCGTAATGAGCTGCTGCGCCTCGCTGCCTTGAACAAATTAAGCCTAGAACGTACGCATCTCTCCGCAACGCACAATTCTCAATCGTAATTTCAACGACATCCTCGACGCGTAGGGGTTGTAACTCCTCTGCGCGGATTCGGTGCATAAATATTGCCCAACGCGACTACAAATGAATCCATTGGTAGAGACGCGCGTCATCGCTCGCAGGGCCGCGTCAGTAATTTAACGGAATATGCACAATTAGGGTGGGGTAATTAATATTAACGGCACGGATATCGGCCTAATTTGAATTAGACGAGGTCCGTGTAATTAACACTATTGTTTCGCGACGCATTGTACGAATCATCGCATACGTGTGGATGTATTTGTGTGCGTAAACACACGCGATTTACACTAGGCATACACGCTTAGTTGCTTGCAGCTTTCACGTTATCATTTATCATGTCGATGCAGAAACGAATAAGTAAAAGCAAACATTTATCAGGATTTTCTCGATAAAGATTAGAGCCACATAGATGTTAGAAACGCATCAAGCTACACAAAAAATATATTTTCATCCCTCGACTACAACGAGCCATTTGGATCTAAAACAAAAAATTTTAGATTACATTAATTTTTACGATTAGTATTATAAATTGTAGAAATTGTAGAAATTATAAATTGTAGATAAAAAACTTTTTGAATCTTCCTCTATTCCAGAAAAAATTGTTTATTTAACTAAACTAATTTAGTTTGTTTATTTCTTCTAGTGAAAACTGTATGTATTTAAGTCAAACGTATTGTATATTATTTAAATATATATATATATTTTTCAACGAAAGAAATAAAAACAACTAAATTAATTTAATCAAATAAACAATTTATTTAACGGGAAAATTTTTTCTCATATCAATCGTAATCGTAAGGCGGAAATTCTTGCATTTTGTACTTTAAATAGCATGCTTTAAAATAGTTTAAAATTTAGGTGTAGTTTTCATTACTACACGAAAAAACGGTTTACTGAAATATCTGATAATGAGAATAAAAGCTATTAATTTGACTGATGATGAGTACGTCTAATTTGCAGTGCTTGTTTACTTCAAGTATTTATATATTTAGATTAACAAATAATGTAATTTAAAATATGTTATTTGTTTAAATTAACAAAAATATTTAGTTGAATCAACTAATATTTTTTTGAAATAAAAACTTTTCTCAGTGTTAGATCTGAGAATAATTTTATTAGACTATCAAAACAATTACACCGAATATTCAAGTTGACTACTTGAACGTCAAAATTTTTTGCAACATTGCTCATCATGCAAGTTTCCTACATACTTATAATTATTTTGATAATCCAACAAAATTATTTTCAGATTTGTATCTAACTAAATTTTTAAATACTTTTTAGATATTTTAAATGTTTTTTCTGTATGTAGTTGAGATTAAAGGATTTTTTCCACATCTTCCTCACTGAAAGCTGAATGTCTAGTTAGTGTCCAGCGATGCATATCGCTTGAATCCCACGTCTCTCTTTCTCTCTCTACGCAAATGGAGGTGACAAAAACATATCTGTACTATATATTAGCGCGGACGAGTTTTACGATATCTCTCGTTTGTGCATCCTTAATGAATTGCAACTAAATTAAATTATACATTCATTTTTACGAATGAAGTGGTGAAAAAAGTTCATACTGATCGTAATAATTAAAATTTAACTGTAAAAATATATGAATTAATATGAAAGGGATTGCATCTAATAAAAGAAGCTAAATCGTAAAAGATTAGGTGTTGATAAAGCAAATAAGCGAAAGTTTATTAAGACAAGTTGTAGCATTATCCGTTATCCGATTCATCTGATGCAGTAACAAAGAGATATAGCGTTAATATTATAACTCCTCAGCAGAAAAAGGTGCGAGGGAATAGAAAACGTCGACAAGGAGAGTAAGAGAGAAAAGTCACGATTTTTCTTCATTAATTCTTGCTCAGAGCTGCATTACATTACATCGTCCAATTGCGCTTGCCCGTAAATCTTCAACCGCGACTAATATTATCATCTCTTCAATGCGCCGTTATTATTCCATAAAGCAAGTCGCCACCACTGTCACTGCTGCCGCTGTCGCGCCGGTCATTTCCTTTCGCATTTTGTTAATACATTAGCCGTCGTCTCGGGGTGTAATCTTCCCGCGCGAATGAGCATCCCTCACGTAGGATAACGTGGCAATCTTGCATAAATATCCGCTGAAAGTTTATTACGTCGATAATGCATACCGAGAGAATAAAATAAAACTGTGGAAGTAAGGGTTGAGAGAAAGAGCCTGAGCTTTCTCGCTTTACCAAGCCCGAGCTATCGAATGTATATCTCGGTATTCTTCCTCCAGCCGAGCATTTTTCTAACTAGAACTCGCACGGAGAGACGACACGATCGCAGGGGGTTCGATGAACCAGAGAGGGATGCGCTCGGCCTCCAACGACGACAGCCACAATCCGTTCATTTTACAAAATGCCATTATCGTGGGTCGGGAGCGCGCGCGCGAGTTCAGATAGCCATTGTGAGGATAACGATGCCGCCTCCGGATGACGAGTACTATTGAATCACTCCGCCAATACAGCCGCGCTATCGTACTCATAGATCTGTCCGCCTACGCACGATGCCGGGTAATACGAGTAATACAATAAATTGCAGTCGATACGACCTAGGGGATGACGATAAACCGGTTCAATTCAAAACACCTGGCGTGTTCAATTAAAACCCTAAAGCGGTCCATTTACCGAGATAAAATTCATTTTAGGTGACACTTAGGATTCACCGCGCAGCGTCAGTTTGCAGGATGTATCACTTGAATTATACGCGCTAAGAAGTCCTTCAGACTTCGCAAAGTTGTACATTGTTATTACCGATTCGAAAATTAATATTCTTGTAAGAATACAGTGAACAGAAAAACAAGAATTTTCGTTAATAATCTAAGATTACACGTGAATTATGAATTTGTATTAAATATTGCTGCGTTGATAAAAAAATGACACATATCAAAATTAGCAATTTTTCAACAGAATATTTTTTTAAATTCCGAATTAGACATTTTAATTAAGATATTAAGTAATTATATACAATTTCGTTTTCTTTTCATTTGTGTTGTATTTGTAATTATACACTAAAAAAAAATGTACTAAATTTTAATAAATATTTGTTTGATAGTAATACTAACTAAAGGTATATTTGTTTAACATAAGATCCATTAATTTGATTGAATTATTATTTTTTTATTGAGTAAATATTTATTTCAAATATGTTAAATTATCTAAAAAATTATTTTAAAAATATAGTAAATTTTAAGATTTAGTAAATTTTTTTCTTAGTACGGGAAAAAAACTAGTGCTTGTTGACACAAGAGACTGGCATTACTTTCGTTTTTTGTGTACTTATGGCAAAAGAAACAATGACCGAAAAAATTATCGTAAAGTATCTTTTTTGTAACATAAGTATTTTTCCTAGTTTCATTTAAATTAAACAAGTATTACAAAAAAAAAAGAAAAATTTCAACAGCAGGCAAATAAATCTTTCAGTACTTCATAATTTTGTTTTAATATTTGTTGATTTGAAAAAAATCTAAGTGATGTATTATTAGTTACAAGAAAAATATCTGGTATTATACGATATGTTATTTTGAACAACAATAGTAATTTATTATAATAAAATGATTAAAGAAGTATGTAGGGATAAGATACATTGGATTAATTAAGGAAAGATCAGCTTGACTTGCTGTATCATATATATGAACATTCAATTACAATTTAAGTTTGACAAAACGTTTTATATTTAGTGTAATTCTATATTAAAATAAGCTAAAATTAACATAATTTATGTTTGTTTTTCTATAACAATATTTTGTTATTACAAAATAATTTATAAAAATACAATTTTTATTTAAAAAGTACATATATGTACACACATCTACTATCGGTTTTTTACTTTTGTTACGTTTTCATTAATTTAATGTAGACTTTATCAGAAATGCAATTGATATGTATCAATTTACCCTACCTATCGAATAAGTTAACTACAATTAACATGTTCGTATTTCACTTACTATTGTATAAAGAAATTATATAGTGCATATATAGAACCATTTCTGGAATAAAAATATAGAGAAAGATTCTCTTTATCGTATTAGTATATTTTAATCATAACAATTAATTGTTTCAAAAGTCTAATGCCGAAATTGTGAAAACTGTGCCAACGAACCCCAGTTTCCCCTATGTATTTATTAATATGTATAATTCTTGAAATTTATGTCTCATGAGTTTTCAATATTCGAACAATCTATTCTATACATTGTAATCTCAAATCTAATTTTTTATTCTTGTGTCATTTTTTTATTAATAAGACGATATTTTACTAAGTGTATTCTGAACTAAATTATATATCTAATCTAAATAATATGAAAAAAATAAATAATAAATAATATGTATGTATAATATACAATTTTCATTCATAAATTTTGAAAAAATATTTCATGTGTACTTATTGTCAAATTATTTTGAAAAAATAAAATAAATTCATAGAATAAATTTCATCATATCAAAATTGCTATGGACATGCAATATTTATTTTAGAAATTTAAAAGGAGGATGATTACGATCGTTCCCAGTCTTATCGTTATCGATGCGAAGAAGAAATTATACTTACGAGCTCTATCTCGAAGTGATCCTGTGTACCATCACCAAGTACGAGAGTTATGCGTTAGCGACTATGAAAGGCTGAACACGAGAAGCAGCCAAGGCCTGCTGCTTTCGACTCTTGTCATTTGTCTTCCTCCGAGATAGAACCAAAGTTTCAAAGACCCCAAGTCGCGTCCCGAGCGAGTAGCGAGGTCGACGTCACCCTAAATTTTCGCGCTTGCAGAATTAATGGCGGCGTCAGTTTGTAAAATCTTCGTTAACGTCGCGCGGGACGATATATGTTCCGATAGTTGGAAATCGAGTAAATCGAGCCGGTCGTACGTAATGGCGAGATAGATCCTAATTCTCTTCTGTTCGTGTCGCAAAGAACGGAGAAAAATCAGCGGTACCATGCTGGTTTTATTCCCGAACTTTCCAACGAAAAGATCAACTTGATATCTCGCTGATGTGAATCAATTTAAAGTGAGTCAAAGTGACAAAAACTTTTCATCGAATAATTAAATAGTGATTTTACAATCGTCTATTCTTGTTCATAATCATCTTTAATCCTACCATTTCTGTAAATTTAATGATTAAAAACCCCTCTCTGCTTATGTACGTTCGTCTTTCAGGATGAAATATGAATACGAAATATGCATTTGGCGCTTTTAACCATCTACTGCTGTGCTTTAGCTTGCATTATTTAATTACACATAATCCCGAAGCTGTTTCCAGCTCGCAGAAACTATAGTTGAAACATACCGCAAAAAGTAATCGTAATAAATTATTATGCATATTATTCATACATTATAACGTGTTGCCGCGTGAACTATCGATTTGCATGCGATATAAAACATAAATTCAATACGCGATCACGCGCATTGCAATAAAATAAATATTATTAATCAATAAAAGAGGATAAGAGCGTTTTACAGAAATAAAGTAAATGCTTCATATAAACATATATGTTAATCGCCGATTACTTTCAATTAAATTCGGACATGCTGCATATGGACATCGTAAATACAGCATTGTAATTATTAAATGTCATGAGAGAAAGCAACCTTTGTTGCTTTCAATCAATCTTCTAACTTTTATTAAGATAAGATTTTAAATATATTTATATCGCAAAAAAAATACAACACATTTCTTTATAAATCTAAAGAAATATCTTCTTTGATATACATATAATTTATTTTATAAATAAAAATAGGATACTTTGTAATGAATTTCATTGTGAAAAGCATTACAACTATAATAATGTATCATATAATTAAGGAAATTCCTTAATATTAATGCAAATTGACATATAATCACAACATAAATTGAAGAATTTTTCCTTTTTATATTATAATATTTTTGTACAATGATATTTTTTTTTATTTTCTAGCCCAATTTCTAAAAGCTTATTCTCAGAAAAAGTTTCGTAAATTGATATGCATATGAAATCTAAAATAATTTAATTAATAAAATAATATAATAATAGATATAATATTAAGAGATATATATAATATTAGGTATATAATAATTAATAATAGATATAATATTAAAACTAACTTTATTGCATTTAATTTTGATAATAGAAATATTTTTCTCGATATTTTCTAATTATTTATTACAATTTTCTTGAATATCTTCTGATAATTTTGATCAAGGAGTAAAGCTGATGAAATATAATAATTAATAAATTGTGTTAAAATATTACTATTAATATTAATGCCACAATTCTGTTTTTGAGATTTGAAATCCTATAAAAAGTAATTATTTAAATTAAAATGAATCGCGTGCCTTAGCATAAAATTCGAGATACCAAGTCAGTTGGTAGTAGGGGGGCAGTCTTTTCTCAGAATTAAATCCCGCAGGGATGACTGATCTGTACAGTCATTTAGGGTTTAACAAATCCACGAGCTCAATACACTGCGGACACTCACATACATTTACACATATGAACACACATTTTTATAAACGACGATGCATTAAACATTTGAGAAAAAGTTAAGAATTATACAATTAATTTAATTATAGTAAGAATGAAAAGAACAAGAATATGTACGTGATAGGTATGTGATGTCGATAGAACAGAATAGCAAATTTTATAAAATGTATTTATAGAAAAGCAAATTCACACTTTTTATTTAAGTCCCTTAAAAAAAAATAAAAATTCTAAAAAAATTCTTAGATATTTCATATTTTACTCGTTATAATATCATAATATACTAATTATTATGGATTAATTACACCAGCAATTACTGAAGTAATAATAAAACAATTATTGGAATGAAATTAAATAAATAATTATAGAATAAAATTATTGAATTAACATCGAGGTAATTATTGAAGCTGGCTCAAATCTCTATATTATAATAATCGCGCTACAAATTTTCAACAAGATTGACACATTCAGTGTGTTAATCTTCGGTAATTTATTTATTTACTATAAGAAATAATTTCTTTATAGCTATAAAAGCTTTTAATGCATTCTGGGAAGGATATATTTTTAGACACTATGCCAGCGCATTATTGAATTCGCACAGAACACTTGAACCTCTCGTGATTTCCACGTTTGCATTTATCCATTTGAAAAGAATATAATATTACTATACGAAAAATTTACAAGAAACAATACAAGCTTATATAAAAACAATTAATTTCGGAATAGTTAATTTCTTTCGAAATTATCAACATAATAACTTATAAAGCATAATAGCATTAGCGATTTATATTAACGAAAATAATTATCTCCGTGAAAGAATCAATAATATTAGGTGTAGTAAAAAAAAATCCATTATTTTTTCATTCAATTTCATGCAAAAATAATAGATTTCTTTTTACTACACCTAATATATCCTTTGATAAATCGGGAAATTTGTCTTTTATATGCTCGATCAACATTAAAGTAATTTTTTTTCAAAAATTGTTAATGCTTGAGATTTTATGTCAATGGAAAAAAAAGAAGGATAAAACTTCCCTTTTACACGTTATCACATTGCGCTTACCGAAATGTGATGAACGAGCCAGCATAATTAGTCATACTGAAACTGCAACATCGATTTCCCAGGAGGGGACGCGTTACGCTCATCAGGGAGAATCTCGATGGCGCAAGCGGTTCCAGAAGAGTACAAGTACGAGGTATCCCAACCCAAGATAGATAGACGCGCAAGTATGCCGTAGTTACGCGTCAAACGCTCGAGGATTTATGTGCACGTAATAGAGTTTGGATATCCCCTCGCCGCTCATCACATGCACTTCATTTAGTAGTAATTAAGACAATAAAGCGGCCAATATATACCTTATAGTTAACCGCAAGTTTACCGTGTCGTTTAAAAGTCTGCCAACCTGTTCTCAATAAGCGTTAAACGTTGTAGAAAGATAGACACTAAATTGTTTCATTTTAAACAAATTTTATGACGTAAATGAAATGATAAAAAGATAAAATAATTTTTAAATATAAAAAATAATCAATTAAGTTTGTCATCAAACTAAAGTGTATTAAATATTTCGAATTGTCTTAATATTCATCCAAGAAAAAATGTAACTTGCTTTTTTAAAATAAAATTTTATTTAAAAAATTATAAATAGTAATTTATGATGAATTAAATATAAATATAAATATAAATATATTTAAAAACATCTCTTTTTTTAATGTCCTGAATTTCAGTTACGTGTACGTATACATTACATATTTATGAAACATTTTTATTATTGAACTACCCGATAAATATATTTAAAACATGTATTTTTTTAAATTTGCATTTTGATTACTTTGAAACATGTGCTTTAAATGTTTACGAATCATTTTTAATATCAAAATTCACTGATAAAATAATGTAAAATGTTATCCTAAAAATAAAAAAATAAAAACGAAAATGGATATACGTTAACTTTTAGTGCCAGATTTTCGAACCTCTAAATAATCAATTTTTTTTTTTAAATGGTAACTAAAATTTGTGGAAACGGTTGACAAACTGATGCGGTTTCGTGCAGATTTCGATCGTTTATCAAGTTTTCAGTGCAGGTCTAACTGCGGACACTAACTATTTTCGAAGCCCGCAGCCCAATTTACCGTTAACCCAAGGGGGCCATTACCAGCCACTCGAACTAGGAATAGTGATCAAAGTTTAATTGCACCCTTATCGTAAAGTTGTACCTACTAACAAAGTCTACCTTACCCCCGTGAGAAGCGCTGATGACGAACTATTTACTTCATTGAAGCGTTAATATCCCCAATCTGTTAACTGACCCAATTATCATACATCTAGTAATTTTCCGTTTCAGTAATAAAATTAATGATGTAAAAAATTTCTTTAAAATTTTTCATTTCTGAATGGCACGCGAGCAAGAGATATTAAATATGTATATTCCCATATTTATAAATTTTACGGGTTCTTGGTAACACATAATTATCACAATTTTAAATCTTAATTTAAAAATTGTAACAGATAGAATTTAAATAAGATATGGATAGAACAAACAAATCATGCAATGAGATAATATAGTATCACATTAATCTTTTTATTGGTCCTGTATGATAAGTTACATACATCTTAAATGAATAGCATTATTAAATCTTAAATGAATAGAATTATTTTCCATAAAGTAAAAATATTAAATGCGATTTCTTGATAATACTTGCAACAAAATTTATACGGAAATTGCGTCCATCATTTTGTATAATGACAGTTTTTATTATATATGATCATTAGTTTTTCAATAATATTGATCTGATAGAATTCAGATAGTTTCGATTAATTTTACACACTCAAATCACAGAAATTTGTTTAGAGTTATAGGCAGTATTCATTTTTTTTTTCTTATATTGTATTTCTCTTCTATATTATATATAAATTGATACATCGATTTATTTAAAAAATAATATATTTAGCCATAAACAATTGTATACATATGAAGAATAGAACCAAAGGACGCAATAGAATTTCTGAGTACATAGCACTCAAAATATTGTGTCACGGAGTGTCACGTAAGGAATTTAATAACTTTACAAATGTAATATATGCTTCATGATAATGATAAGTCTGTTCCTCCCATCAATGAATGGCGACGAGAAATGAATTCATAAAAATACATCCGCGACGTTATGAATCACCATTATGAATGTATCATGATCATTCATATATATTTTTACCATTTATGTGTCATTCGTTCCTCTTATTTATTTAACTCGCTTCTGTTGTCTTTGGCGATAAATATCATTTATAGGTGGAGGCGGTAAATCTTCCTCTTCGCTGTCATCACCACCTAAACGCGTCCGTCTACGTTTCGATCCGATGCTCATACCATCATTACTTTCATCAACAATCCAATGCACAGATTTCGCGAGATCAAACAATTTGGTGTCGCATCCGTTATCTGCCTCTGGCAACGGAGCTGTAAATTTATTTTAATTGTTAAAATGTGTAATCACGTTTAAAGACAAGAATTTACAAATATGATAATAAATACCATGATCAGGTAATTGAATTCTACTGAAAACATCCATTAATAAATCAACAACAACAAATGGGCCTCTGAAACAACCAGGTGGAGGCAATATGGTGCACAATTGAGCCGCAGCCGTTGGTAACGGGAATGAACCACCTACAATATAGTAACAATAGATATGATAATATAGTTTATTAATATTATATTCGATATAAATGAAGATGTATTCAACGAAACCTACCTGGAACCGGATGTTCACCAGGTAAGGGATTTACTTTTGGCTTATATGGTATCATTTGCGACAAATCGGGTCTGGGTAAAGCGGCAATCGCTTCTTCTGGATCAGGTACGCGGGGTATAACTCCAATGGAATTCCTAGTAACGCTGGAGACATCCATGTATCCTATTGATCTCAATTCCATAGCCGTACATGGATACAAATCCAAGAATTTGTATCTATCTACTAATTGAGCGGTCTCTTTTCCTTCGAATTCCTTAATCTAACAGAATAGACAAATAATAATAATTTAAATAATAGTCATGCATTATTTCTCGTATTACAATAAGTTATGTCTGAGACAAATAGTAACCTTCTCCAATACTGCGCTTCGTCTCTTCTCGACTTTTACGATACTAGCTAAATCACCAATATTAGATTCGAATTCCAAAAAACGATTCCATATATCTCTGTAAGAAATATTTAATCACTGTTTATAAAATGAACAAAGGTGTAGTAAAATGATAACGTAGTAAAATTTTTAATATCATATAAATACACATACACTGATTTTTCTGGTTCTAAGCTAGAACCAGAAGATAATACCCTCTCGAATAGGACTCTTGTATTATTATCCTCTGTAATAATATGCAATATCATTTAGAACAGCACTTATAAAAAAAATTATATAATTTTCCTGGATTCTTACCATTTAAATGTGACAAATAATCTATATAACAAAGAATATAATCAGGATTATCTCCAAATTTCTTTAATCCTAGTTCAAATATACGAAATGCTATAGTTTTATCTTTAGTGCAATAATATTCCATTAACGCAGCAGCAACGTAAACGTGGTGTTTACATCTTATATCCTCTCGTGCTCGTTTGAATACTGTCCTCGCAGATTTTATACCTTCGGCTCTTCTCGCAAATTTCATGTATTGCACATATGCCTGCACGATAAAAAAATTAAATATGTTATCAACATAATTATTTAATGCATAAATATATATATATATATATATATATATTGGGGTTGTCCGGAAAAGTTCGTGCCGACTAAAATTTAAATTTTAGTATAATACATTTATTAAATACATTTATATAATACATTTATTAAATTAAAATTTTCTGCGTTTCAATTTTCCT
>NW_012130088.1:781796-784864 GCF_000143395.1 Atta cephalotes
AAGGAAGGTGTAGAGTGGAACTTTTCATATTCGTGGTTGAATAAAACAACATTATAAAATATATCCTCAATATATATATATATATACTGAGATTTGATTGACGACTTGATATTTATTATATATATATATATATATATATATATATGTGTGTAAGTCTTGATCTTATTTATTATACATGCCATCCAGTTTGCAATAATATTTACATACAGTTGATTTAGTACCGATAAACCGATTTTAACATATCTTAAAGCACAAATAAAAGTATATTGCAGGAAGGAATAAGGCTATTACATTCAGAAAGTTATCTTCTTTGGACAATCGCCATTATTTTTTTCAAATAAACTTTACAATAAATAATATAAATAACAGCCAAAGAAAACAACCTCCCAAATATATAAAAAGATCAATTATTAATCAATGAAATAATTGGTTTGTGGTGAAATAGTCTTTTTATTCACCTCATATAATTTGCAAAATGTTTAAAATCACATTATATCATAATATTCGAACACTGCATGTTAGTAATATCCTAAGATTCTAACCCGTTTTATTACAGCAACGAAACAAAATAGAAACAGCCATTCTGTAAAAATAGCGTTCATGATAAGAGAGTTAACTTTACAACGAAAAGACGCGCCTATTAGATTAAATAGAGATTAATAAGTCAAATCAATTAATATAAAAGAGAAAATTATGTAAAATATCATTTTATATATTTACATTGGATACAATTTCAGCAATTTTATAATTGTAATAAAATAAAATAATGAAATAAACTTTATTATAAGATTACTTTAATTTATCAATTAATTTATATATTTATGTATCAATGCTAATATCTTAATTTATTTATCTACACAAACTGAATTTTCTGTATGTGTCATTTTAATTCTTTTTAGGAAGGCAAAAATTTAATATTAATAATATATAAATATAAATATAAACTCTTTACATTAAACATACAAATTCATAGAATTAATATTAACATACCTTTTCCACTTTTTCAAAGTTCCGCATTTTCATCTAGAAAAACAAACAAGACAACAGATTAAAATCTTATTACAAATGTTTTTTTTTTTTAAATAAAACAATATACAAGATTTTTTATCTATATTACAATGTTAGCTATATTACAAAGTTAAATGATTTATTGAAATAATTTCTATAGTTACAGTATAATTTAGTAAAAATTGATATAACCAATTACCTCTTGTTCTATGTAAATTTTCCAATAACGTCCAGCCGATGGGAATACTGTAACAAGTTTCTCGAATACTGGTCGTACTTCTATGATTGGTCTGATCTGTGCCTCCCTTATAAGTATGCTCCATGCTTCTAAGTCATATGGCGATTCGTCAACAGTTTTTTGAGCGCGTTGTAACTTTTCATTTCCCCAGTCCTGCAAAACAAATTTTAATAAAGATATATACCTTCAAAAATTCAAATGCAAATTTATATATTTCTTTTAGTTAAATACTTATTTAAATGAATATGTAAAATACAAAATCTCTATGCAAAGAAAAACAAGGATTATATATTATTCTTGTCTATAGTAATAGAATAAATATAAATATTAGTAGACAGATATTGTAATAAAGTGATATATCACATTATAGAATAAGATACAACAGAACATGTTTACAATAGAGGTAATAGAAAATTTTGTAGCCATTTAAGTATCTATTATAAGACATTTATTCCTTTCAATTTCATAAATCTAGAATCAAAGTAATCTTATGTCTATTGGTCTGTTTTCTGTTGCACTAGATTGCACTAGAACTTTCTTTCTTGCTTTTGACAAATATCAAACATATATCCTTCTCACTTAAGTTCCAAAAGTGTACACTGGTTCAGCCATGAAAAACAGATCTCTTATCTTATGAATTAAAAAAAATTAAAATTGGAAACAATCGATGTAAATAAAATGAATTTTTATAAAATATAAAAAGATAATTTATAATACTATAAATAGGGTATGTTTATAATAGTGATATAAAATTTCGTAGTAGTATAGATATCTTTTTAATTGCTTATGTTTAAGAATCAAAGAAACTTATGTTTATTATTTCCCAAATCAGAAGAAATTAATTGAATACAAAAGCGATCCATGCGAATAAAATAATAAATTTTTTATGCAACGACATAAAAAGAAATAATTTATATAATATCATAAATAAATTATGTTTATAACAATATTATAAAATTGCGTATGTTTAAATTCCATTTCTTTCAATTTCATAAGTTTAAAATTGAGGGAATCTTACATCCATTATTTCTTGAATTAGAAAAAATTAATTACAGCAAATTGAAAACGATTGATAAAATAATGAGCATTTTACATCGCATAATTATTGCAAACAGAACAGATCTCACAAACATAGAGGTTATGACAGATTAAGACGGATCGGGAAATTAAGGATACTTACGAATTCTGTTTTGTTTTCTGTCATTTTATTTTCTGGCCGTGACCAGCGCGTAAAACGCGTAAGTTTTGTGGGATATCCGGCTGCGAAAGAGACAAGGAATCACGTTTCTGACCGAAGTTGTTACGAAAAAACCAAACACCAGCTGCTGCTGAATGAAGAATGGAGCGAATGGAGACATGAATTCAAGTAAGAATAGAATACGTCGATTCGTCGACATTCGACGATGTATGCAGCGATGTATCGATATATCGTGCGATATAGTGATATACGAATCGTAATGGCGACTAGATAGTAAATGGGCGGGAAAATTTACATGCGCACGAAGAGAAATTCAAAGGAAATAGAAGTAAGAATTGTAGTTTTCTTTAACGTCGTTATCATTCCAAGTTATTTTTTTTTGTTTGGTAACGGCGTTATTTTTTTTGTTTTAGTAATTATAACGGTAATTAGATTTTTTTATTATAATTAATTATTATAATTAATTTATTTAGTTTCTGAGATATAACCGAAAATTTACTTGATATAAGAATTCTTATAGATAAGCTTATAGATAAGCTTATATTAGACCATGTTTATTATATTACTGCCAGTTACTGTTAGTACTGAAAATCTATAATTCCCGTTATGTTTAGATACTGTATA
>NW_012130088.1:786102-788960 GCF_000143395.1 Atta cephalotes
TATATATATATATATATATATATATATATACTTACCAAGGTAGGATCTATATCAGGTATATCGAGAAATTTTTTGATATATTTGATGCACTTTTTCGTACTTCACTCTACCCTCTTCAAAGTCTGCGTGCGCGAAATATAGCAACATATTTTTCGATAATAATGTGTTTGTCGCTCTCTCAAACATAGTAGCAGCCTCATCGCTGAGATTCTTGGCTGCATTTACGTCACCCTTCTCCGTCAATATCTTAGAACTCAATTCTAAGAAATGTGCCGCTTGATGCCATACCGCAGGATGATGACCCAAACATAAGAGGCATTGTTCGATTGCGAACATAACTCTCCGAGCGACCAGCGATGTATCTTCTGTTCTTAGAGGATTACTGCGTTCCCATGCAATATATTTCTTCCATAATTCGACCTTGATAAAATAAAATAAAATACATTAAATGTAATATACATGTATATTGAACATTGATTCGATATTGAAAATTGGTTTTTAGACATAATAAGTATAGATTACGGTATTCCTATGAAGTATGAAGTTGTCACTGATTTAAAAAGAAGAGATAGAGTTTAATAAGTATATATATATATATATATATATATATCACGCACGCGTGAAATAACTAGTTGAAGAGAGATGCGATTCATATATAGCGTTGTCATTCTAACGGAGCACAGATGCTAAGATTAGAAATAGCGCAATATAACTATTTATTTATTGTTATACAACTATTACAACTATTACATCTATAGTTTTAATAATAAAAGAGAAAATATGCTGAAAATATACTGAACAAGATCATAAAGTACCTGTTTAACTTCTTCGGGATGACCAGTTGGAGGAATGCTAGGTGCACTTCGATTCAAACCTCTTGTAACCGCTTCCAGTTCTTTAGCGACGCGTCTTGCATTCATATAGTCTCTAGACCTTTCGATGGCCATTTTCTCTGCGATTATTGGATTAATATTTTGTTCAAATGACATGTAATCCTTCCATAATTGCTCCATATTTATCATGGGATTAATAACGCCTCGTTGATAAACCTATGATTTAATATTCGTTGACAATTATTTTTATTCATAAAATGTTAAATTTTTATTTTTTTTCTTGTAGTATAATATAATCTTGTAGTATAATATAAAATATTCGAAAATATTTTTATAACATACTACCTTTCGTACAGCACTAATTTTTTGATTTTCTGCATATGATCCGACCGCTTCAACGCTCTTCAAAAACATGACATAATCATTCCAAATACTGTAAGAATGTATGTCCATGCCAATTTTATCCAATGCGAAATCATACGCCTGTGCCATTTTCTCCCTAAAAAAATATCACATTAATTTTTCTCATCCTAAAAGCAAGTAATTTCCTTTAAACTTTGTATAATTAATTTAATATCAACCGGTACAAAAAATAAACAATGCTTACATTTGCACCCGAGTTATACAAGGTATTTAAACATGTTATTACAACATGTAGGAATAACTTAAAAAATAAATTTACAACACAAAAATAGCACAAAAGAATTCTTATTTGTTTCATCTGACTTTGGCACATATTTTGGAATTAGTCGGAATAGATTCCGATCGGAATTATTCCATTTTACTTAGAAAATATAATAGAAATCTAGGAAATAATTAAATAAATAATTCTGATCGGAATTCATTCCACATAATTCCATAATACGTATCTTTGTTTCTGAATTATAAACGCTTTTCATGTTTCATTAATTCTCATTACAAACTGTTGCACATCGTATTCATACAGAAAGTGTTTACTAATAGTCATAAGACGCAAAACTGTATGAAGACATGTGAAAACGCTACCCTAACTCATTGTCTCATTGACTCATTGTCAATTTGAAACGAGAATCAATGAAACCCAAATACGTCTGTAACTCGGAAATAAGGTCAGTTAGAATAAATGTTTATATGAAATTTTTGTGTTACTTTTGAATTTCTAAAATTATGCCTACATGTTATAAAACACCTTGTATTTTAAAATAAAATACTTCCGTGTACTTACTTATACGTAGTTAGACTTGCTTTCGTTTCTTTGACATAAGAAAGATATAGTTTCCACAATTCAATATTTAATATTTTCATGAGGCACCTTTGGAAAAGCTGTTAGACAAAAGAGACATTTTAGAAATGTATCCGTAGTAACTAGACACCGTAAATATAAGACTTCATACACACACACACAGGCTCTTGTCCCACAGGAAGATATATACGTATATATCTACCAAGTTACTTACCCAAAAAGGCAAGTTTTATTTATACACATAATTAAACATTTCTAATACAAAGTACGGGATAAATTGTACATTTATATCATAGGAAATAATAGGCAAAATTTATTAAGAAAATATTTAATAGAATATACAGTCATTAATAATAATAATGTTTATTATATGTAAAAATGGGATAAATAATAATGCACCAATGCACCAATCGAGAATAGTTTATTGCATAAAGATATGATTTATTAGCAATAATGAGAAACATTAATGTTTCGTATATAAAAAATATATATATATATTGTTTAATATAACATAAAAATGCCCCACACAAAATGAAAAATTTATTTATTTTCTGCAAGTGGGGCTAATTAAAGTAAAACGAACCTATGTGGGATCCAGAAATGAATGATCCCAAGACATATAAAAAAATGAAGACAATGTGAAGCAGCATAGAGTGACTAGAATGCCCTAATATTAAAATTCTTCGAATTATAACAAATGAAGAAAAATAATTATAGATATCGATAACTTTAATTAAATATTTTATCGCTTTATGCTACTTCTAAAGGTTATCACAACATTTGAGCTTCTATCTATAGATTTC
>NW_012130088.1:793736-806557 GCF_000143395.1 Atta cephalotes
TATATATATATATATATATATATATATATATATATATATATATATTATATACTATACTATGATAACTGGCAGTAATATACATATATACGAATGCAGCTTTGTTTTGGAAATTTCAGTTTCACTTATTGAACAAACACTCTTGGTAGGGTCTTCTTTTATAATGCCTAACATCATTTTTTATGTTTTTAAATATTTTCGCGATAAAATTACGACCTGTATTATCACCATTTGTCATTTTATCGTGCCTGAATGTGCGAAATGTCAGCTCTATGATTAGAAAACTTTAGTCGTTAATTCAAAAATTAATTATAATCTCGATATTTTTGTTTTAGGATTTTTGAGTAAAAAATATCTCAGAAACGTACTCTTAAAAGGCGATTTGGTATAATTACAGGAAACTGTAAATAAAAATATATTAGGAATATAAATAAAATTAACCATCACGTTTTATGTTTACCATATATTATTACATTGTATAATAATTAAATTACATTGTATTAAAATTTTACTTTATTTTACAAAAAGCATCATATCTCAAGGAGAACAAGAAAATCCAAATAATATCAATTTAATGTTATATTGATCAAATTTATGTTATTTTTTTGGTCATGATAAAACTCGATCTTAGATGATTTAAGAATGACTTTATATATAAAATTATTCTTAGATTATCTGAAATCGAAATTTTTATCAAAAAAATGGCATAAATTCGGTCAATATGACAGTCAAATTGACAGTATTTTGATTTTCTTGTTCTTCTTGGAATCTTATGCATAACTTTAATCTATGGAATAGTTTATTAAAATTATCAGCTTTAACTCAAGTCGACACGTGTCGTCAAAAGTAAAAAGCATTCATTAAATATATTTGTGTTTATAAAAACATAATATTGCAAGGCCATTTACGTTTATAATCGCTTATGTCTTGTAATAATACATATAAATAAAAATTCTGCAAAGAAGGAAGCAATCTAATCTAGATTATCTGTATGTTTATTTTGTCACGCAGTACTTTTGTTAGTTCATATGCATTTACTTTAGCCTTCAATATAATAAGTATCTTACAGTGCAATTCTCATAAAGTTTCCATCTGCAAAAACTATTTCTGAAATTGTTATAAAAAGTATTAAAACACATTTGTATCTCGTGCGGCGAAAAGTTAATTTAAATTATTAGCTGATCCGGAAAACTATGACGAAAACGCTACAGATAGCGATGACACCATTATTGATCATTGGCTCGTTCTGTAGTTTGGGCTTATTTGAATATCCTTTTGGACAACCTAGGCCGTATCTTTCTTATCTGTATGCCTTTGTCACATGGAGCTTTTTTACATTTTCTGTTGACTATCCATATCCAATTTACTTAATTGATTGGAATACTATAATAGAGTGGAAGACAAATATAATATTTATCAACGTGATTACGTCAATACTTGTTAGCTGGTTTCGTTTTAAGGTAAGAGTTTTAAAATATAATCTCTAATATTATTTGATTTTTTTAAATTCCTCAACTTTTGTAGATGAAAATTTCTTATAAAATAGACACATAATATAAGATAGCAACTTTTCTGCTAAATTAATAAATGTTATCTGTTAGTTGCACCATGAATTTATGCTCTAGAGTTAAGAACTATTCAATGGAAAATTCATTATCAGATTGTGATTATAATCATTATAAAAAAAAGATTTTAGAATTTAGATTTTTTTAGTTTTATTGAAATGACTCTTTAAATCTTATTTGTTATTTTTTGTTATTTAATAAGTAAATATTTGGTAATAAATTGTGAATGTAGTGATAGAGAGAGATCGTATTAATAGAAAAATACGGAATATACTGAATTCATTACAAAAGTTAAATTTGATAATCATAAAATCGTAAGACGCGCTACTCGTATGAGATGATGTATTCGTGATACTCACAAACAAGGATTGGACCGAAACCAAAACTGATAAAACGAATTATAATCATTATTTTTATCAGATTGAAATTAATAACCGGACCCAAATATTGTACAGACTACTGGACCGATATGATAATCGAATCGAAAATGATTTTCGATTCAGTTTCAGTCCAATTTTCGATTCGGATTTTTTAACTTCTTCGGTTCGATTATCAAGTCAATGATTGTCTAACATAGCGACTTATATTAGGAGTCTTAAAGAGCAATATTACAAGATATTATAAGAATGTAACTTTCTTATTTCCTTGCTTGATTATGATAATTTGCCTAAGATTAATATTATTTTATAGAAAATTATCAACAGGCTGTAACTAGTTGAAACTCTGCAAATTGTTAACGTTGATATAGAAGATAAATGTGCAGCAAAGAAAAGAAAGAAATGATTATAATTTTTACATATTTCCTGTTCCAGATTACTTATTAGTCTCTATTAAAAATTTATTAAAACGAATTATTAAATATACCCCAGCTGTAATTAAAGTTGATGAGTGTATTAGGGCAGAAACAGGGGTGGAAACCGCCATTACTAAGGGCAATCACACAGAAAAGGGGATTCGGGCCTTTTTAGTAATCACTAACTTATTAATAATATGGTATTATTGAAATCCTCCCATCACGAAATATAATCAAATCTCATCTGCCAATTATTATCATTATTCTTATTGTTATCGAAATCCAAACCTCTCCAATCTGATTACATAATATCGTTATCATAGCTGAATTATAAGATAGATAATTATAAGATAGATAATTATGATAATATATAACTATAATAAAATATAATAACTAAATATAATAACTAAAAGAATATAATAATTAAACAATAAAAAATTAATTCTAAACCATCCCATCCTACTAAAATTCTGATTACATTAGGACTAACAATTATTAAAATTATTGATAAACAGTAATAAATAATTAAATTGATTTATATACTTTTCTATATCTATATAAACTATTCTATATAATATAATTAGTAAAGAAATTAATAAATCTAATAAATAACAAAGAAATTCAGTCAAACAATATAATAAACTTTACATTTATCGTAGTAAACTCAAAAATTATTCACTAAAAATAATTATTAAATCTAAATAATAAAATCTTATCCTTACACTTAATATTTCTTTTAAGAATGTTCCTTTCAATAAATGTGAATTTTTATACCTATGCAATTTATGCTTATTGTATTATCTTTTTCTACAATAAATAATCTTAACACTCATAATCGATAACAAGAAAAAAACTGAAATCTAAACGGTTACGATTATCATTGAACTTTCCGATCCTGAACCAAAAAAGACTGAAAAAGATTTTAAAAAGACCGAAATTGTTATCGGTAAAAGAACTAGAACTGGAATCAAAACAAAATTGGATACAATCTCTGATTGTGATGTAATCGGACTGAAATTTTATTATTATTTCAGTCTCTGCTCGAAAAGGTACTTCTAATATGAAATAAATTATACCCGAATGAAAATTGTTACTGAAGTACAAATGTTATTATACAGCCGGTCACAGAAAGGTTGCAACACTTTTTTTTCGATAGATTTCGGAATGTAGTCTATTCACCAAGCGATTGGTTCTTATTTGTAGATCCTAGAATAAGAACCAATCGCTCGATGAGCAAGCTGCATTTCGAAATCCATCGAAAATAAAGTGTTGCAACCTTTCTGTGATCGGCTGTACAATAATAAAAAGAATAAATATGCGAAATAAATATAGCTTGTTTCTGCGATGCTTAGTCCCAATTACATGAAGACCAGTTTTGGGTACAATGCATCGCATGCTCATTTTGCCCACACAGACTGTGCTTGTTTTTCAAAAACATTAAATAAGATTTTTTAATTGCAATACTGATATATTTTGCGCTTTATTATCGATTTCTTGGGGTATCTTATATTATGAGTACAATTGTTTGATTTTGCGATTTGTTCACTGTTTATATTGCTCACTTTTTTCCAGATTTCAGAAAAAATAATATATGAATTAAATTTTACATAACAGTATCTTAAAGCTTATTAAATTTTTTTAAAATTTTCTTAATTTAATTTTCTTTAAAATGACCTATTATTCTTTTAAATTCTGCCTATAGATCTATTATTCTTTTAAATTCTCCTATAGACCTTCAGCATTTACCCAAAATGAATTCGGTATATCGTAACAGGGGCTTTCCTTCTAATTATTTCTTTTATTGATAGCATTAAGGAAACTTGATCTCACAATTATAGTCAAATACAAATTTATAATAGGTTTTCGAACAGATTATTTTCAATATTTATATTATTATTTATTGTAGACAAAATATGTTTGTTAAAATTAATATTTGTATTTATATTATTTTTCTAAAGTTAGTTTTTAACATAATTTTTTTAAATCTTTTGTTTTAAATAATCAAATTTCAATGTTTACGTTTATTTATCATATTTTCCATACATTGCAATACAAATTTGTATTCAATATAAAATTATAATATAATAGTTATTTCTTTTTACATCGTAATTGATCATTCTAATTTATTAAAGGAATTGAAAATGAGCTTGCATAAACTTTCCATAGTAGATGATACGTTGGAAGCACTCGGTGCACCAAGGGAATACCAACGGCTGCGTAACTGGATAATTCGAATAATAATCGGATGGATTGGATACATTTTTTCTGACTTAGCAATAACTATGTATTGGCATTTTTTTTATTGGCATGACGTAAAAATCGTTGATATTTATATAATATTCGTTGAAAATTATCCGGGATATGTAATTATCTTAAGTGTTCTGATTTCTGGAACTATTTTTGGGTTAGTATACATGTGAACATTTACTTCGTAAGCTATTTTTTGTTGAATGTGCATCAAAATGTTTAGAGATCTAAAATTCTTAAAGATCTTTTAAACTTATTTAAATATACTTTAATAATTTATTTTAAATATACTTTAATAATTTTAAATACATTTATCAGTATTAGCATTGCATTTCTAAAGAATATAATTATAAGCTATACTTGATGTAAAAAGTAATAAAAATTTATTTTTGTCATATATGGCAATAAGTATATGTAAAATATAATAAAACATAAAAAAACAAATAATAAAATTCGAATTTAATCTGACTTTGATTATTTATTAACGCAATTAAAAGATGCGCACATAATGCATACATGTATCTTAATTTTAATGAAAGACATTATACTGTAAAATCTCTTTCAATTCAATCTTCTTTCCAATTCAGATACACAAGCTTCAAATTTCATCAAGTCAATGATCGTTTACATGTACTTTATTTTGATTTTTTCGAAAATGATGCCAATTATAGACGAAGCAGCACTATTTTAATGCGTCGACAGATAATAGAAGTTAAGGATATCAAACAATATATATGGATTCTAATGTAAATTTTTAAATAAATTACTGTGTACGCGCGCATGTATATATATGTATATATGTATACAGTGTGTATACATATATATTCATTTTAACTTTCGCATCGTAATGTCCTGAAAAGTATAAAAAAATGTTGTAAAAATGTTTTTGAAATTATTGGTTTTTTTATATCTTTACCTTAATATTTTTATGTGCAGAATGATTAGAGAAATCATTTTATAAAAAAAATCATATAATTTTGATAAGAAATATAATTGCATTTTAAAACGCGAAATCGATATTCATATCTTTTATGTTTCTCTACTTAGAAAAAAAATAATGTGACCAAAATAGGCCTCTCGAAAGAATCCCACTTTTATCTGAAATAATTTTCCTATCTTTTCGAGATGTTTTGAAACAAAAATTAAAATGGAATATGCTATACAAGATGATTCACTTAAATCGAACATCTTGAATATTTCGCTTATTTTTGATGGTAAAAAAATGTTTCAAACGAAAGTGGAACGGTTTCGAGAGGGACGCATTTTGGTCATGTTGTTTTTTTCTAGGTGAATCAAAAAGATATAAAAATCACCTTCACTTTTTTAAATGGAGTTGTATAATTTTTTTACATAATATGATTCCTCTAATTATTCTGTATATAAAAGATATTTTACATTTTATTCTGGCACATATTGATATAAAATGTTAACTAACTCGTAAACTATTAATTTTTTGATAATCGTATTGTATTTTAATGCTTTTGATGAAAGAAAACATCGTTGCTTTAAAAAAATATGTATGCAAATGGATAATTTTTTAAATAAGCAACTATGTGTTTTCTTTCCACCAACTGATTTATCTCATTATTCTATTCGTAAAAGTATTAAAGTTAATACTTTTATAAACGAAAGGTTAACTGTGTGAAATTCATACATTTTGTATCGATCGGGTATTAAGATTATAGTTTACATTGAATTCTATGATAAAAATATATTTTGCTTAGTACTTCTCGTAGATACGTGTCTTAAGGTTTAATTAATTATGATTTATTATATAGGCATGTTCATTTACAATTATGCTTTATATCACGCAAACTAAACAAAGTGTTCAACATACAAATGTCACTATATATATTTCTATACACATTACAAACTACTACCTTTGGTATCTATATACATTGCATTCTTAAGAATATACCTAATATGAGAGAAAAAGTATGGCTATTTCAACATATTTTCCTCTATTTAGATGCAAATTTTATTTTCATTCTATATAGCATCTTATTTTTCACATTAAACTACATATGTCAAACTGTTTATTATAAGGTATAGTAGAATTAAAAAATAATATAGTAGAATTAATAATTTATACTAAATAATAAAATAATAAACATAAGCAACAATTTTGCAGAAATATAATTATACATATTGTTAAGTTATTACCGAAATAATATATTCTTACTTATTGAATGTAAAAATTTTTAATTTTACAAACTTTCATATTGTACAAAAATTTCTATTAAAATATTTCAGATGAACGAGACAGTAATAATTCTTCAGAAATTATCCAATTATGATCTTGATGAGGACTTACGTGAACAGGTAAATAATTATAACAAAATTTTAATTATTCTGTGCGTCATTTTACTAGCGCTCTGGAAATTCGGACACTTGTATAAATTTTATCGAATGATTACGTAAAAAATTGAGACATTATACATATATATGTATATGTAAAATTGTGCAATTGTATTATATTCTTATATATTTTAAGATATTTATGCACACTATGTACTAACACCATGATATGAGTAGGGATATAAGCTAGAAAAATTTTATAAATCCTTTTTTATTTTATATATCAAAAGTGAATATTTGATCTATTTATATTATCAATGTTATATATATAGAAAATAAACATTATGCATTTTGACATATAAAATTAAAAATAATTTACAAAACTTTTGCAATTAGCGTTAATATAAGTGCAAATAGCAAGTACTTGAAATACATAAAAGAATACACTATTAAATTCATATAATATTTTAAATTGAATTATATTCAATTTGAAATATTTTCAATTAAATTTCTACTGATGTCTCTACTGATTTTTCACAAGATGCTTTTAACTTAATTAAAATAATGGAATTAAATGATTCAACTCAAGAAAATATATTGAATTGGTCTCAAATTTAATTATTAATATAATATTATTTACATTGAATCTGAAAAATTGATTGATTTTGATGCATATTGAAGTTAAATGTATCAAAATGTTATTAACTTATGATTGGATTGCTCCTAATTGATGTCCAAAGAGATAATACGTTTGATAATTTATAATTGGATATTGGATTTTTTATGCAGCTATTTTTTGCAAACATACACAAAATTGTAAATTTGCACAACTATGCAAATATGCAGAATATAAATAAAAATGCATTTTTAGAATGCTTTTGCAATAAGACAGATTTTTATTTTGATATTACTTTCCAATCTTTCTAAAAAAATATGAAATTGCATAAGAATCCGATGTCTATAAATTATAATAATATCTTAATTTCTTACGTAGCCATTTGTTAAAATTTATGCGAGCAATGTCCAAACTTTCATGAAAGATAGTATATGTCTAACATTTATAAAATTATTTATTTCAATTAGATTTTACAATTTATGTTGCAAATAAAACTAAAGAAGATAAAATTTGGCATCGGACTTTTCTATTTTGGGTATAATTGCATTTGCCAGGTATGATTTACAGTGAATAAAAGCGTATAATAAACGTATACATATATACATGGGTCGTTTGATAAGTTTGGTAAATTTCCATGAAATGGCACTACAATCCATTTGATGACGCGACATCTCGAAAGATCCACTCTTCGAACCCCTTCAGGCCAAATTTCAGCCAGAAAGAACGCATAGTTCATGTTTGGTAGTCATTTGAAGCGAGATTGACGTGTAAAAAAGTGCTCTTCCATCAAGACAACGCGCCGTCCCACAAGTCGACCGTTGCAAAGACAAAACTACGAATTGGGCTATGAATTGATTCCTCATCCACCCTATTCTTCGGATTTGGCCCCGTGTGACTTCTTTCTGTTCCCAAACTTAAAAACTTGGCTCGGTGGAAAGAAATTCTCATCAAATGAGGAAGTCATTGTCGCCGTCAATGAGTTGCAGACTTTGAGACAGCCTACTTCAAATGACTACCAAACGTGAACTATGCGTCCTTTCTAGCTGAAATTTGGCCTGAAGGGGTTCGAAGAGTACATCTTTCGAGATGTCGCGTTATCAAATGGATTGTAGCGCCATTTCATGGAAATTTATTAAACTTATCAAACGACCCACTAATAATACGACATTATAATAGAACAAATTTACATCCAATCCAAAGATATTAGTAAATTAATATCTAATATCTTATAAATATAGCAACATAACATTGGAATCGTTTCTCAATTAACTGCATTTGTATATTTTTCATTGTATATATTCAAAATCTTATTTTACATTAATTCTTTAAAATATTAAAAAACATATTTTCATTTCAAGTATAATGAAAACATATTTTTTCAGACATACAGCACAGCTTTGACCTTCGTTATGATTGTAATGCAGGTATATGTATAATCCATAATAGACCTTTTATTTTCTATAATTGCATGAGAAAAATGATTTAATTATATATATATATATATATATATATAGTTTGATATCAATGCACATACAAACTATTTCGAAATTCATAAATCAGAATATCACAGTAAGTTTTCGAAAAATTAATTTAAAAAATTATTGATGACATTTCTGATAAAAAATGATTAGTAACATTATAACAAGTTTCTTTTAAAACAATGCTGGGATTTACTTGCACATTTCGATCAATTCTCAACTTGATTCTATCTTTATTTCATCAACCCACGAGTAGCCTAAATGCCGATTAGCTGCTTGCGGGTTGATGAAATAAGGGTAGGAACCAAGTTGAGAATTGGCCGAAATGTGTATCATATTGTATCATATTGTACTTGTCATATTAAACTCTTAGATTTCAAAAAACTATTGCTTTAAATAAAAATTCATAAGTAACTTTTTTTATTTAATTTTTTGAAAACTTTCTTATTATGGTATTCTAACTTGCGAATTTCGAGACTTCTGTACACAGTTAAATGCATTTTGATTAAAACAAATACTTCTGATTATTATAACAAAATTCAAGATTATTTTACAATTAGAATGTTTGATAGTCTATATTATATATAAAGACCAAATCATATTATATTATAAAAATTTGTTTAATATTTTTCAGTTCAATTTAACAGACTCCGTATACTTTGATTAGACATTATACGTAATATTATCATAATTCTGATGAATGTTAATTTTAGCTGACCCTGTCAGTTTGCTTACTTTATCAACGTTTTATTGAATAAATATATAGATAATATGTATGGCTTTATTATTTTATTAATGATAAAATATATTTATTAATAATTGCACAGATATGCAGATAAACCACTATCGTGTGTACGACAGTTTTTTTAATAAACATGTATACTAATTGTAAGATATTTTATGTGTAATGAAAAATAAAATGCTAATATGTATATCACTCTTCAATTTTTTAGTCTTGTTTTTAATCTCTAAGTTGCCCAATTCATAATCATTATTAGCATTTTATTATTATTAGCGTTGCAATTCTAAAAAATTATAAAATAATCAAAATGGAAAAATAAAAGCTTTTTCTGTTGTATACAGCAATAGATATAAAATATAATAAAACATAAAAAACAAATAACAAAATTCTAATTTAGTCTAACTTTGATTATTTATTAATGCAATTAAAATATGTTCATGTAAGATAAAATCACTAGTTGTGGATCACTCTTAAAAAAAAAATGTTTTTATGCAGAATTATATCGAAAAATTAATAAATATTTAATAATTATGATTGATAAACATTACATTATAAATGGTTTTATTTCATTTCATTATCATTTATAAATTTCATTTTATAAATTTTAATTTGAATTAAATAAAGTAATGACAATTCCATCCACAATTAGACCCCATGTATTAATTCACTACACTAAATGCTTTAGTGGCATTTTTGATGGCATTATTGCATCCTGTAAGAATAATAAAATTAATTGATTTGCGCATGTATATCATAATATATATAACGAAATTATTATTCACATTAATTCTAGGGTCTAATTGTGAATCATGATGCAATTTTAACATATTCAAGTTTATTTAAAATCAATAACAATTAAAAATCAATAATAATCAAAATTACAATAAAAATTAATAAAAATTAAACATGTTTTTTGTTTATGGTTACGCCATTCTTTTAACAGATTTTATTTATATTTGCATGAATTTCTTTACATGTTTACTTATTTTTATATCTACCTTCACATGTTTTACTTACTTTTATTTTCAAACCAAGGAAACCCAATGAACATTCAAAGAATATTGTTTCGTTAAAACACAAATTGTATTTCGTTATCGCTGTCGTAAGAAACCTTTTCTTATATATTTTTATTGAATAAAATATTTAATATTGAATTTCATCGACCATATATGTGAGTACACAAATCAATATAGAATCAATGCCTTTAACGGTTTTAACATGAACAAAATGTTGTTATCGAATATAATTTTATTTTAAATTGCTTTTTATTCTATTGCTTGGTTTAGTTTAATACTAGTTTTATACTTTATTGCAAACCCCAATTGTTTCGACTTTTTTATACGGTTCTTTTTTTATACGCATTCACTGTGTAAAAAGAGTTTTCTAGGTGTGATAAACAAAAATAATAGGACTATAATATTATTCTAAAGATGATAACAATCAATTAAAAATATTTACATACTTATATGATAACTAATATTATGAAATGTAATGATAGCAATATAAAAATAGAATATTTTGATTTAATAAAAAAAATGTGTTTTTAAATTACTTTTTATTTAACTTGAGTTAATTTAATTTTAATGTAACTTTGAGTTAATTTTTTGTTTTTCTATTTGACTTTTAATTTAACTAAATGAATTTTATAAGTATTAATCTTAACTTAATCTAGTTTAAAAAAAATATTAATTTATAACCTTTTAATTGTAATGATATTAATGCTCATTGACCTTTTTCAATTACGCGTATCTTGAAATTAAATTTGATGCAAAAAAAACGCCCCCGGGTGGGCTCGAACCACCAACCTTTCGGTTAACAGCCGAACGCGCTAGCCGATTGCGCCACGGAGGCACATGAATCTAGGTCATCGTTCTCTCAAAAATGAAATACGATAGATTGCACTCGTTCGTCTTTCATTAAAAAATATTTATCAATAATCTATTTAAATGTACTACATTACATAATTATCTTACAAGATCTATTCGTATAAAACCAAAATTTATATTCTTAGATGTTACCTTATATTTACCAAAATTTGTATCCTTATATATTTATTTCACTTTTATTTGATACATAAGGTCTATTCGCGTTACATGTACTTTTTGCACTCAGCATCTTTGCTTTCTCTAGCTTTAAAGTCCGAATATGTATTTATCTTCTTTCAAATTCAAAAATTTTTAGAGATTTCAAGTAACGCGAACAAACCTATAATAAGCGCTCTATGACGAGTAATTTTTATATATATAACAATAATAATCGATTTAAAGCTAATAAGAGTTAACGCGAGAGGGAGTGCGCAATATTAATGTGGAATGATGACTTAACTCCATTTTTCTGTGATGTCTTCTTTATTCAAAGTATTGATTGAACGTTTCGACTTTCTTTGGAGACTTCCTCAGCAAACAATCATAATATAATATAGCTTGATAGTCCAGACACGTTCGACACTCCGAATCACAAATATGGAAATTAGATTTGATTAAATAACAAAATTTTTATAATTAATGAATTTAAGAATATTTAAAGCTTCTTAATACAATTAGAATCCATTAAACATCTACTTCAGACTTAGATACCTGTAGAATGACTTTTCTTGATAAACTAATCACTCATTTGCAGTGACCATTTCATTGGAAATCAAAGGATTCTCGTAGTCTCAGCTACAATCCCACAATTTTTCCAATTAAAGAGCTAGTGAAGAAAGATTTGGTTAAAAACAAAAAAAATGAACTTCAAATAGAAGAAGTTGAATAAAATTTTTTTTTAGAAGAAAATGAAGATGATCTTATTCTCTGACAAATGATTAAAGATATGAAGTACAAATTAAATGGGAGAAATTAGAGTCTGAAAGATCAAGTACGCATGTATTCATATATAATCAATATAGATACAACACTTATAGTCACAACACAGTGTTCTGCAGAAACACAAATATACTACCCATCATCAGCTCAAATTGAACATATTTTCAAATTGGTCCTTTTGTTCATTCACTTCTTTCAAATCATTTAAATTTTGATCGATCAAAAAATGTTACATATATATATATATATATATATATATATATATATATATATATATATTA
>NW_012130088.1:811104-821237 GCF_000143395.1 Atta cephalotes
TTTAAACATTCTATAATCTTTGTCAGCTCGTCAGTTTCCTTATTTATCTAACTTTCTAATTTTTCTTCAAGCGTACGTGGTCTATAAATATAAATATTTCTGTGTGTATATGTGGTATCAGGAATGGAAGTATATAGGAATGGAAGTATATATATATATATATATATATAACTGGTAACTTCGTTACAGTTACAAGTTATCTTTTTACAAGGTAACTTTACTGATAACTGTGTTACTTTCTTTTTTAACTGTAACATTTTTTAGTTACATTTTTTCATAACGATAACGAATTTTACAGTTACTTTTGTTGTTACTTTGCACACGATTGGACACAGTTCGATTAGACACTAGACATAGGCATTTGAAACTAGAAAGCCCTTAGCCACTCAACTACTGTGGTTGTCGATTTTAAAAAAGTAATGAAAAATTACTTTCTCAAGTAACGGTAACGAATTAATTTTAAAAATCAATAAATAGTAACGGTAACTTGTTACTCTTTCTACTCGGTAATGAGTAACTGTAATTTGTTTACTTTTATAAAATAACTTTCCCTGATAAATATAATTTGTAATACATTGGATGCATTTAATGGACTCAACAATTGAGTAAGCACTCGCTACTATTAGTATATTCGTCTAGATCTGATTATGTGATCTAAAAGAATAGAACAGCGAGCGCTCACTTAACTGTTGAGTCCACTGCAGCTATTAAATAGTCATCTTATTGTGTAACAATATATTATAAAATATAGATAATAATTTCTTTGTGTGTGTGTGTGCATATATATCTGTATGTAAAAAAATGTATATCTGTATGTATATTTTTTTACCAGTATTAATATTTATATCGACATTCACTATTTCAACTGACTGACATTGTTGCTGTGAATATTGAAGAATATCATTGTTTCCATTTTCTAACTGTATCTGATATGCCTATAAAAGAAAAAATATACAAAATAGTATTATATATCCTTATATATTAATTACGTTCAAAAGGTTATTTTGTAACTACTGTAATGAATCTCATTGTTAAATGTTGTATGTTTTTAGATTTAATCCTGATTGTTGTTTGCACGTTCGACAGAGATAAATCAAAGCTATTCTTAGAAGAAAATATTAGTAATCATACCAATCAACTAATGAATAACATAATATTTAATATTACAAAGACAGCACAAATACTTGGAAATACTTGGAAAATTTGCTACTAAATTTGCAATAGTTTCAAAGCTATTTTTCCAGAATATAACCATTATTGTATATTGTGTAAAGCTTCTGTTTTTCCGCATTTTGCTTTTGAACTTTTAATTTAAATGCGCCCTTATATACTTATTTCGCTGTACAAGTAGAAAATGTAGTAAAAAAGAATAAGTTATATTTTCAACATAAAATAAAATAAACTAAAAGATTATACAATGCAAACAAAAGAATGTATATATCTCTTCTTCTAGAATACTATCCACACACTCACAATTATTTTCCATATATTTTAATGCAAATAAAATGATATGTTTCTGTAAATATCATTTGTAGTGATTGGATTTCCATTTCTTTTATTTTTTAATTTAAATGATTTTTTTATGCATTATTCTTTAAATTGCTCCAAATCTAATAGTTATATACATAAATACGTACATTTCATAATACAGTTGCCACTGCTTTACTGCCTTGCCAGGGCCATCAATAATAAATCACTGAGATTTGCTGTTAATTGTTCTCGTTGTTTTATACGGTGAATTTTGTCTTCTTTAGTTATAAATCTGTTGCGAATTCTGAATGTATCTCCATGTATATCCTATTTCAATTCTTCATTTTGTGCTCCCGTTCTTAATAAGAGATGTATTGCCAAGCTAAAAAAATATTCATATTTAATTTTATAAAAAAAGTAAATATCATAAATAAAAAAAAATTGTATATACATATATACTATCCAGACAATCTGTTAAAATAGTTTTGTACTACTATAAAGCTACTTTTTTTTGTAACATATCACAATTGTGCAGATTTTGTAAAAACAAAGTAAAATCTGTTGTTCAAAATATTTTTATAATAATATACAATAAATTTTGCTTTTGCCATTGATTTTCTAAGATTATGTTGGTTATAACAGAAGAGGAGAAAAGTTAACATATAAGCTAAATGCTATCTTTGTAATATTAAATATTATGTTGCTCATGTAGTTGATCCGTATGTTTACTAATATTTTCTTCTAAGAATAGCTTTGATTTATCTCTGTTGATGTAAGCAACAAGTGAATCAAAGATTGTTGGTAGATATGTACAGAATAGCATTCCTGCTCTAATATTTTGTAACTCGTTGTGACAATAACGATGTCATTTTTCTTTGCGTAGCTTTCTTATTATGTATAAAATTGCACAATGATATTATTACTCATAATGAATTAAAGAATACAAGAGCTGGTAGATTTGTTCGTCGGAACCTCCGAACTTGTGGACGTCGATAGTCCAGTTACCTGATGCGGTATGTGAGCCATCACCGGCTGCAAAGAGAGAGAGAGATTCAGATAGTTCGCGGAGAAAGAGATGTCTGCTGATCGGCTGGTTCATGAAAGGCATCTGATTGTTTAAAAACTGAAGGATCAACGCCCCCCCCCCCCGTGACAAGAGAGTCTTCTTAATTCGCCTGGTTTTAGTTTTCCAGCCTTCTCGTCGTGATCGCTTCATCTGTGACAGAAATTGATGCATTTTAAAGTTTCCTTTTTATACGAGTTTTTATACGGGGCAGGTTGTGTCTTTTATGAATGTTCCGTCACTATGAATTTCTATACTGACTATAAGATCTGAAGAATTACAATAAAAATGATCCTAGCATTCAACTGGTTTTCTTACATTGTGCCGTGTGCGCGTGCGCGCGTTGACGCATACATAAATCAATCATGAAAGCATTAAAACACTTTTTCGATGAGTTTCGGAACGCAACCTGCTTATCGAATGATTGGTTCTTACTTGAAGGCTGTGGTCAAGTCTCACTACAAACTGCTTGAAGAGTTTGATTAACCAATTAGAAAAAAGAATTTTACAAATTGACCAATCAAAAATTGCTTCAAAACTTTTGTAGCGAGATTTTGATCGCAGCCATAATCCAAGATCTTACCGAGTTTGTGCACCTATCTCATGTGCAGATGAAATATAAAAAAAAATCGAAGTTTGAGTTGAGCAGCAACACTAAACCGCAAGGGTATCTAAGAAAAAGTGATCAGAAATATCATTAATTACAACGTTTTTGATTAAAAAATTTTGAAAAAAATGACCCATCACGTATGTTTATAAAAGAGCTGTCGTTGGAAAGGGAAGAATCTGTATATTGCCACTTTAGGTGGCACCTTACCATTTTCGTAATATACAGATTCTCCCCTTCAGATCATAATCCTCTGGCAGCCAGGATAAAGAGGGTAATGAATAAATTTTTGTTCATTAAATGCATTTATCGCGTAGTTCAATAATTTTTGTACTAGATCATGGTTTAATGTTTATTCTTTATGACGGAATAGGATTGCCTTTAAAAAACTGATCGAAAGTTCGTTTCGTTTTGAAAAATCGCTCTGGCTGGCGAAAGCGAGCAAGAGAGAAAAAGTTGAGCGTGGGTTGAGCTCTGGGCGATGAACAAGGACGCAGCCACTGACGGATCTTACTCTCTTTGGAGTAAAGAGTAAACATTAACCTAAACATTAAGCTAACGATCTAGTGCAAAAATTATTGAACTACGCGATGGGTACATTTAATGAACAAAAATTCATTCATTACTCACTCTCTTTACCTTGGCTGTCAAAGGGTTGTGACTACTTAAAAGTGGCACCCAACTATATTTTTGTAATCTATAAATTCTCCCTTTTCCAATGGTAATCCTTTTATAAACATACGCGATGGTCATTTTTTCAAAATTTTTTAATCGAAGATGTTGTAATTAATGATATTCTTGACCACTTTTTTTAGACATCCTTGCGGTTAGTGTTCTCAACATGAACTTCGATTTTTTTTATATTCATCTACATACGCGATAAATGAATAAACTCGCGGTGGAATCTCGTACTTTTATGGATCTAACATTCTAGCCATTTACGTTCAACTCTACGAGCAAAGCTGAAGTCCCAGGAGCCAGCACGGTCACATAAACTCGCTGACTAAAAGGATGCAATAGATTTTTTTCTATGGTTTTTGGAATACAGTCTACTCACTGAGTGATTGATTTTGGATCCATAAGTAAGAACCAATCACTCAGTGAGCAGATTGTATTCTCAAAAAAAAGTGCAACCTTTTAGGTAAGTGTATCGGTGTACTGCATAAAGGAACTAAGGGTCTGAGCACAAGGATTGTCGTAACACTTACTTAGACTTAAATTGTAGATGTAAGTAACGCACAAGCTTTCACGTATGACGTACAACTTATGCCGTGTCTTCAAGAGACGGCAATAAATCGTCATACATCAAAGCTTGTGCGTTACTTACGCCTACAATTTAAGTCTAAGTAAATGTTACAACAATTCTTGTGCTGAAACCCTAAGCCAATCACAGGCTTTACGCCCGTTTTTGTTACGCCGGTACAAACATCGAGTGTCCCACAGAGCGTATCTACGTCGGCGTAATGATCAATAAACCAATCATAAGATCCCTTGAATATCCATTTTGGAAATAAGCTTTGTAATTGGTTTATTGATCATTACGCCGACGTAAATACGCATACCCATGTATCGCCCCAATAATCGTATTTTCAAATGCAGATTTGTAATAACCAATATTAAGGGAGGATGTTTGCAAACCTCCTTTGCGATTATTCGCGCTCAAACTCGAAATCGTATCATCAAGTGAGTTCTTAATTATCACAGTTTTTCTGTATAAATTTTCGTGTATCTTATTCTCGCGATTATTATCTGCCTTATATAACGACTGATTCGGTTAACAAATTTATTATTTTATGGTGCGAACACTGACGTTTGCTAATTAACGTTTTTTTCCCAAGTAAAACAAGTCATAATGATGTCAAAATGACTCTAAAATGATCAAAATGATGACTCTAAAAAGTCATTTTTGAATCATTTTAATGTCGTTTATGTATTGTAACTTGTTGTTCTTCTTGGATTTTATAACGATTTAGAGTTTCGCAATAATTAATTGATTATTATGTATCAAAACCTATTTTGAAAGAATTATGATATCTTCCACCGCAAGTCTTTAAGTATTTTTATACTTGGAGCGACATTCTATATAAAATACATTAATTTTATAAAAATTACATGTTGTCACAATTAAATGCTAACTATCTAAGTAAATATCTCGCGCAAGCGCGGAGCGTTGGCCATTTGGGACGTTCACGCGCTGAACATATGAACATCTGTGAATAAATTTCGCGTTCACGATACGAACTCACGCATCGTGAGTTACTACAATAACGTGGTGTATCCTATCGTGATGGACGGCGTGTCAGCTTTAAATAGCACAGTTGAAAAAGGATTCAATCATACGTCATCAATTCTAAATTCATTTTGAGATGCAAAAAGGATTCTTTTTCAGAAAAGTTTAAAAATCCTTTTTATATTTGAAAATGAATTAAGAGTTGATAATATAGTGAATTCTTTTTAATTTTTTTTTGCTCTCTGTGTTATTTGGATGATCGGCTGGACATTACACATTATTGTAACATAATCTAATCAAACAAATGATAATCTTAATTCCTTGATATAAAAAATATGATTTAAATAATAAATTTGGCTCTTAAGAATTAGCGCTGTACTACGTGCGCAATAAATAATTTAATCAGACAGAGGTTATTGTTAGTTGACAAATTTGATCTTTCTAATTTGATAATGCAATAATATATAGATACGTATATATGCAATAAAAAATGACATATATAGAAAAAAATTTAATTTTTATATAATATATAATGTAACTTTTAGCATTAATTAATTTTTTATTATAAAGAATATTGTTGTATAAAGAATATTATAAAGAATATTGTTTTCTGTTTAAGAGGAAAAATTAAAACGAGTAGATTTTTATGTAAACACTCGTAAACTTTGTGATAAGAAATGTTATTCTTAAGATATTCGGCGTCGATTAATTGAAGTGGACAAGCCTATTGTACGTATAATCGCAAACGATCGATTAAAACATCAATTTGCATTTAAGCGTAACTAACTCGATGTGCAGCACTCATGTGCTGTATGCAAAGCACGCGCAACCGATCGCAGGTAGTCAATTGCTACTTGCGCCTCGTACAAATTTCTACTTTGCATAGCGAAAGCGTCATTGTTTACATTGGAGTAATGATGCCGGTGGTATTAGTACTCGAAAGTTACTGTGAAAGGAAGATATGTGTTCAAATATTGATTCGATGCACGCGATGATTCTAATTCGTACTTTCGAATCGAAAATGAGAAGTGCGACTTGAAAGCAGAAGCACTTTAAAATATTCCAAACGAATCCTAATCAGTTTTTTTTTAATGTCAAATAAAACGTTTCTTGAAACAATTTTTTTAAATTTTCGACGTTACTTTACATTTATAATAAAGGTCTAAATTTAGATTTTTTTTTAAATCCAATAAATTCTATCTTTAAAATGTAAATTCTAAAATCAAAATTCTCGATCAATCATTACATTATGTACACAATATTTAATTGAACAATTCTTACAAATTTTTTAATTTAGCATTATTAGGAATTTAAAGTATGAGTGTTTTAATGTTTAATGTTAATGTTTAATATTAAATTGAAATAAGTTTCTTTGTTGTAGATTCTAATATTTGTGATAAAAAATATTATTTTCTAGCTTCGCCATTTAAATATACTGAGAGAAATATTTTCTATATTTGTGATTTTAATTACTTATTATGTAATTATACATTATATAATTATATAATTATAATTAGATAATGTAATATTGTACAGTTACATTATATACTATTTTATATAGTTGCTCCAAAAAGTATAAATATCCTACAAAGACTATAAATTATAGTTAAATTATAATAATTACACCTTCCCTACAGTAACTACAGTTTGTAGTCATTTTGATATCAATGTATATATGTATTGATAAAACTATATGTATATCTATTATTATTAACATTGTAGCAGTAATAATGGTAACATGTATTTAATTATGAAGTCATAAATATCAAAAACTTTTCTCTCAGTATAGAAATAGAACGCATCAGTCCTTTGAAAAGTTACAGCAACAATATTTTCCTAGTTATAAATCATTAATTGCAATTGCACAAATAATGCAAGAACCGGATCTTGTTTAAATTAAGACAGTAGTCGGACGAGCAGCTAAGGTGTCGATAATGAATCTCCGTGTTAATTAGCCTTCGGCCAAGCAAGGCGATAGGTAGTTCGTCGTGGCATACTGATATCTGCCTCCTTGCCAGTCCTGGATGAAGTAAAGCCTAACTGAAACGTCACGCCACTTGTTACTCGTTAGTGTGCACGATGCCATCTTTACTGGCGGCCGTGCGGCCCAGTTACGTCGTCTCCGGTAGCCGGTATCGATATCAACACGACCATGTAATTAACAATGTTTCTCGGCTCTTTACCTATTTCAGCGAAATGCGCCGTTTCTTGACAGATTTTGGACGCAAATGCTTATCCAACTTATCAATATTAATCCGACATTGACCGTTAAGTTGTAGATGATAAATGTATATCGGAAAGCCAAGCAGATATGTTGTCGCTTTACTGCTCGAATTGTTGAATCTTCAAATTGTTCTATTATAGAAAAAACTTACTGTAATTAAAACGTCCATTAATTTTACACAAAAAGAATGGTTTTGCTAAAGTAATTTAATTGGATCTAAAAATTATGTTATTGGTTTGAACTATCATTATGTTGCATTATCAAAATAATTTAGAAAAACAAGTTGCTGGAATTGTTAAAACTTTTTACAGCATTGCTCATCATACTTGAGATTCCAAACAATTATTTTGATGCTTCAATAAAATTATTTTCAGTTCTATATTTAGCTAAATTTTTAGATACTTCTGCAAAATTGGTCTTTCTGTATACATATTCCATTTTCAAAAATATATTAAATTTTGTGACGTAAAAATATCAATTTGAAAACATCGCGATTTAAATTTGTCTTCCGCAAGCATGTGCGCGCTTTGAAAAATAATTATATTAATATTATATTTGTTTAGATAAACTTTTACTTAAAAAATATATTTTTACAATATTTTATTACTTAAAACATAAATACTGTACAAAACATACATTATATTGTATGCTATATAATATAAAATATAAAATTAAATGAAATATTATTTGTTTTCTTGAGAATATCTGAGAATATCTTGAACTTGGAGTAATTATTAGAAATTTAGATAGCAATATGTTTAAAAGCTCTCTCTTCTCTTTATCAATAAATTATTTTGTATAAATATAGCTCGATATACCTACATATAGTACAATTAGAAGCAAGCTTGAGAATCTAAGCACACACAAAGCATTTATATGATATTTATATGATATTTAATACCATTTCGTCAAGAACAAAGCGAAAGAGTTAATGACGAAGTCAGGTGGAGTCCGCGTGTCCTCGCGGACAGGTCCGCGAGAAGAGATTCCATCTGGAACGTATCTCTTGCGCGTCGACAGAGAGCTCTTCCATTACTGGGCGGTGGTCCGTCGTTATATCTGGAACAGTCTACTGCGGCCGCTGATCTGATAGCCCCGGGATTTATGGCGACTCTGATGGTCCATTTAGCGCTGACACGACTGGACGAGGACATACCGAGGCGCGCTTTCGCGTGTGTGCGCGCGACAATACGGAAATATCTCGTTAAAAACGGGTTGGGTAGGCCGTTAGATTGAGCGATTTGATTGCGCGCGCATGGATGCGTTCATTGCACGAATTGAGGAACTGCACCATGGCAAAGAAACATTCATTCAAATTACGCGCACGGCGCGTTTAATCGATTTAAGATAATAGTACATTGAAAAAAGTTACTAAATCTTAATACTTGTTTTAATACTACTAAATATAAATATTTATTTACAGCAATATTTACTCAGTAAAAAATGATAATTAAATCAAATTAAGTTTCTTGTAAATAAATTATATGTTTATTTAATAAATATTTACTTAGAACTTTCCAAACAAATATTTATTAAAATTTAATATTTAATATTTTTTTTAGTAAATTATAGACAAGCAGTTCAAGTCTTCTGTTTAGAGCATGATTCTTTTTATTGCATTTACGGCAATAAAACAAATAAGTTTATTATGCAATTATGTATGGAATTTGATAGGGCGCACTGATTTTGTGAGAGGCACATTAAGAAACTAATTATCACTAAGGGGCGATCGGTAAGATAAACCCAGTGCGCATTTAATGGCGGATAAGTTTAGTGCGGTGTCCTCTATAATGGCAGCAAATGTATTATACTTTTGTCAGATAGAATCATCAAATAGGTAAATAAGTACCACAATTAGCGTTTACTGCGACAATAAAATGATACTACACCGCGCGAGTGTCTCTACAAAAAGAAATGCAAAAATAACCGAACTCTCCACTTATCTCTGATTCCGAGATGTCCTGTCCGTTCATAGATATCGGCAAAAATAAAGTTCTTTGCATTAATAAACACATCCATTGATTACGATCATATATACATTGTAAGGAAGAACAGATTTTCTGTCTCTCTCGAGAAATTATGTTACGTGAAAAATTATGAAACGTGAAAAAATACGACTTTTTCAAATTCTTATGTTTTCCAGTTTTTATTAATTTAGATTCTTCAAACATTTCTAATAATTTAACTTTTAATTGATATTCGCTTGTTTAATGAATATATTTTTCAATTACGTTGTATAATAATTGTTTACAAAAGTTTTTTGCAACTTTACAGAATTTTAAGTTGCATAATCTTATCTCTTAGAATTTGATTTTTGAAATGAAAAAAAATTGTTCAATTAACATTAACACTTTAAGTAAAAATGTATTTTTTAAATTTAAAGTACATATAGAAAAATATCATTCTGCTATAAGAAAAATGACTATTCAGTTTCCTTTTTTCTTGTAAGTATAACAGTTGTCTTTAGCAAAGAATATTTTCTTAATATTATTGTATATAGGCTTAAAATATATTTATTACAAATTTTAGAGAGAGAAAG
>NW_012130088.1:822930-826955 GCF_000143395.1 Atta cephalotes
GAGAGAGAGAGAGAAAGAGAGAAATTCATTATGGTATACTATGAAGAGAATTTATTATATTTTAAAGAATATTATAAAATTTTAATAAAAAAACGATTTTTTATACTAATCAAATTTGTTTTAAAAGTGCGTCTAGATTATCGAACCGAAGTCATGAAGTGAACCTCGAACAGAGCTTTGAGCTGGGCTGTGAGCCGCGAGTTGAATTTCTAGCTGAGCTTCGAGCTGAGCTTCGAGTATAGAGCTTCAAGTCAAGTCTCTAGATAAAGCTTTGAATCGAATCTTGAACCGAGCTTCAAACCAAATTTTATAATTGCGAGCATTTCTGCTGTTTATAGTAATTGTAATTTAATTTTGTTTTATATATATCTAATAAAAAATACATGTATATAATGAACAATAATAAATTAAAAATAGTCGTTGCAGCATACATTTAGGCATATAAATTATGTTACAAAAAAAAGAGAAGAAACATTAATGGCAAATGTTATTATTTTTTCAGGCGAAATATAGTAATTTTGATTTACTCTAAGATCTAAAGATCTAAAAGTGAAGTCTACAGAATAAAAAAATTCAGAATATATTTTGAATAAGTTTGAGTGATTGATGAATTTATGATATCTATCTAGATTTTCAGATTTATGTGAACTTTTGAAATATATATTTAAAACAAATAATTAATATTTAAATACAGCGTGTATTTTTCTATGTACACATTGAATTTGCGAATACCAGTTAAGAAAATTTCAAAGAATATCATTTAAGAAATATTATACATAGATATTTCCAAGAATCGCACATTCAAAAAAATGAAACGACCGATTAAAAGCTCATAATAGAGACAGAGAGGCGATCCCGAATTCGTATATCATAATGTGGTAATTATATTATTGCGGTGCACGATGGCGCAATGACATTAACAATTTCTCAGCGCGGCGGCGAGCGTGCTCACCGCGGGCAATGCTTATTAAAGCGAAGCCTGGAAAAGGTAGGTATTTTTCATCGATATGTTGGACATGGTGATAAAATCTGCGGGATATACGATCCGCTCGCGGATAGATACTGATGTGCTCGCCCGACGTTTAGCCCTCAAAGATTCATGCGCGATGAACGTGAGACCATTATAAGCGCCTTTAATTCATTAATAGCCACGCAAATGATAATTGATATATAATTATTGGGCACGGCCGGAGTTTCTTAAGCGTGGGATACCTGGGGAAAAGCGTTGTAAATTGGCGACGTTCGCGTCGTGGCCTGATTATTGAGCCTGCACGCAGAAAAATGTAAAGTAATTTATGCGCTAAAATTTTAGTAAATTTTATGGAATATGCAGATCCATATATAGGGACAAGCGCCCACTTATGTAAAATTTACTTTACTTTTCTGGTAAATGAGCCATCGTTATATACAGTCATACTGTAAGGTACTTTTTATATTTCATAAAATAAATCTATAAATTACCACACATCTCACTAAAATTTTTTATCGATGTATTTTTTGGACTTAGTCTGATAAATTAGCTGGACAAAATTTACTTTACTGCGCGATAAAAAATATAAAGTCTTGTAAGTTATTCGTGCTTATAATCTTGAGAATAGTAAGTATGATTTACTTTACTGTGTATTTTGTGTATTTAGCGAAGCACATGAAAGTATTATGTACTTAAAATTTATTTTGTACTTAAAATTGAAAGATTGAAAGTTTTCTGTACTTCGTAATTTAAATAATAAGATTGATTGTCAATCTCAGTGAAATTTGAAATACAAAATACGAAATACTTTTACATTTTATTCCCATGAAATACAAGATACAAAACATTTTCACTAAAATACAAAATACAAAATACAATTGTCTTGGCTTCTAAATACCGTTTTTAATTAAAAGTATTTTAAATACATTCCCAGCTCTGTCTATGTCTTAACGTCGTTTTACGTCGTAAATGACATTGGGACACAGATAGAGCTGGGTGCGCGAGGCAATAATCGCGCCTGCGATTATCTGCCGCTTCGCGATCGTCGCGCGGATTTCACCAATAGCTCTCAGAGCGATTGCGAAGAACATGATTCCACAAATGTCTCTTTTATGAGTATGTATACATGAATATATGTGCGCGACGCATTTATTTATGCAATTGAACGAAGGGATTTATATCTCGCATACTCCAAGTATTTCGCTCGATCACTTCCTGGGTGATCCTACGTAGAAATTAGTAGCTCTCGTTTTACGATTTCCTCTCTAGCTTCTCTCTAAATATGGCATTGGAGTTGGATATGGATTTCCGAGGCGTTTCTACGCCCGATATTTTCTTGCCTCTCACAATATACATATCATCGTGTATGTATATCTTAATTTTTCTGCAGTGTGCTTAGAGCGAGCGCACTCGCCTGGGAAATCGTCGAATAGGTGCAACGTTCTCGTAACCTTGAGGCCGTCGAAGTAACTGGATAAGATAAAGGTAATAATCACGAGCACGGTGGCATACAGACGCCTTTCTACATCGCCCTAGTCGCGATGGTGAACTGATTTCCCAGATAATTGTGCAATTGAATTTGTTGAGCGACCTTGGCTACCGCTATGCTGATGATATCATCGCTGATTTAATTATCATTTATCGCCATTTTCGATTCATCGCGAATACCTTATACTGTACACGATGACTTAATAACAATTCCAACTAATCTTAAAGACACGCGTGGCTCACTCCACTTTGTCTTCCAATCGTGTACTTTAATGACTTCTACTAAGAAATGATAATTAACTAACGATTTATTTAAATTAATAATTATTTTGTATATTAAAGTTAGTCCTTATCGCTACTGTCTTTTTTAACTTTATTATTCTAAGTGTGTAATATTTCGCATACTTTTAAATATAAACGTGTGTATTATAGTCTAACGTATGTCGGCACTAATTGCCAACGGTAGTCGTTAATGGCCGAGGCGTTATGCAAACTTAATATCGCGGACGAGCAATGTAATGAACCCATGTGATGTAAAAATATCAATATTTCTCTAGAGCATTCAAGAGCCGCGAAATGCGTAAGCATATTTTACGATGGATTTTCTTGCGTATGCGTACATATATATGCAACTGGCACTGGCACCACTGGCCGCCGTGGGAAACGTGACACGAGCTAGCTCCTAAACCTGAAAAGTTGTTTCGAGACTGTAGATAGGGGTCGCCGGTCCGTAGCTGGTAGAATTCAATGTATATTCGCAAGTACCGTCGGTAGCTGCGCGCAATATATTACTTATTTGCTTGTCACGAGGCCTGTCGAAGCAATATTTTCCATCATCAAATCGCACGATGTTGCGCTAAGATATTAAATGGTGGAGTCGAATGATTCTTTCCAGAATGGCATTTTCCAGGATGAGAAGATGAAAACCATTAAAACTGACTATCATTAATCATATAATATACATCATATAATATACACATCATATAATATACACACAGTAGATTATGAATTAACAAACTTATTATTTATTATAATTTAACTTATTATTTATTTTTACACGGAAATAACCGTTTTGCTGAAGTATCTAAAAAGTTATATTTAGTTAGATATACTGGTGATACATAATTTTGTCGAGTTTATCAAAATAATTATGTACAGTGTTTAAATTGGTTGCTAAAAAAGATATACTAAATTTTAATAAATCATTTGTTTGAATAATGTCAACTAAATATTTACTAAAAATAAAAATATATATTTATTTAGTACAAGAATCATTAATTTGATTTAACTATCATTTCTTTTTATGGATTAAATGTAATATTTAGCACGAGACACTGTACCGCATCTCCTGATTTACTGTAAATAAATATTTAATTAACATTATTCAAATAAATATTTTTTTTTATTAATAAATATTTATTAAAATTTACAAATCTATATCTATTTAAGTTTATAGATATTTCGGCAAAATCATTCTTTCCATGTAATTATTAATTAAAAGAGATAATTATTAATTAAAGAATGTAAGGAGACTTGAAATCTAAAATTTCTTTCTCTCTCTCTCTCT
>NW_012130088.1:833445-835012 GCF_000143395.1 Atta cephalotes
TGTCTCTCTCTCTCTCTCTCTCTCTCTCTCTCTCTCTCTCTCTCTCTCTCTCTCTCTCTCTCTTTCTCTCTTTGCTCGCCTCATTTAAAATTCTTTAATTAATACTATCTTTTGCAAAAAGTTTTTAACTTTAGATAAATATTGAAGATATAGGTATTGAAGTTGTAAAATAATTATCGCTATGATTGACACAATCTTTTTATTGATAATCGATGTTCTACACGAGATGTAATATTGAAGTTTTTCCATTTTTTTTAAATGTCAATAACAATATTTAATGCGATTTAAAGTTCATAAATAACAAGTTTATATTCTAACTTAATTCTTGAAATGTTATTCTTTTATTTTGAACAGATAAAAAAGCTTGAATAACCGCATATTTTCGTGAAACATAATTTACATAATCAATGTTGCTATATTTTTAATTAAAAACATTTCAGAGCGTTATTTTTCATTAAAAATCTTTATGATTATCACTTTAAAGTAATTTTAAGAAGATCTTAAACTTATCTATGAAGCGGGGAAAAATGCTCATTTACGAGAATAAAATCAATGCAAGGCTAGGAGAGTATTTATGAAAAGAAACTACTGAATCTGATAATATCTTATTATATTCAGAATTTTCTAGGAATTCAAACTATTTAGACTTCATGGAAAGTCCAAGTAGTTTTGAAGAAACCGGATTCTGTAAAAATATGGGAGAAGAGACCCACTTTATCATCGCACAGTTATCACATGTCTCTTTTCATTTAATTGTTCCTATTTTATGAACTGTTTTAATCAAATCAATTTCAAGTGCGTTTTATATTAAACTTTACTACTTTTTTTTTAATAGGATCTGATTGAAGGGAACATAAATAGGTGTGTGTGAGACATGTTTTTTTTCGGTTTTAATTCGTAACCCTGCCAAATACAATAATAATAATAGCAATAGAGTAGTAATTATAATAAGAATCGTAATAATGATAATGATAATAAGTATTATCTAAAATATGTAACCAACGCGTTTCGATAGTGTGATTACCGTGACAGATGCGTGGCTGTACCACACATAGAACCAAACATCGGTTACCATGTGTACGTACATCGCACGTTGCTGCAACTTGATCAAATGGTGATATATTTATTTCAATAAATCACGTCAGCACGACCGCACCACCCGGATCTTACGATATAAGATTTACTTCCATAGTAGGAATCGCAAGTTAATTATAATCAATATGCGCGCACAACGGCCGTATTCTCGGCCAAATATATACTTTTAGGACTTTCTCGTACAAAAACGTCACCGGCATTTACGATAATGTCGTATATAAATATATAATATATATATATATATATATATATATATAATTTTTTCGTGCGTAATATATATTTCACTATTCATCTTTCCGCGGAATACAATAATTATACATTCTCCATTTCCTTTCGCTGCAATAAATAAATTATCCAAATCAAGGACATATATCGCGCGATATTGATAACAGTAATATGATTACAACCACATTTACAATATATCTATATATTTATCTCTCTCTATATATATATATTTATATATATATATATA
>NW_012130088.1:835032-840306 GCF_000143395.1 Atta cephalotes
CTCTCTCTCTCTCTCTCTCTCTCTCTCTCTCTCTCTCTCTTTTTCTTTTTTTTTCCCCTCATCTCTTAACTACTCATGTATTGTTCGCTTCTTTATTTTCTTTTTCATTTATCGTTGTCTTGTACTTTATTTCGTTCATCTTGTATTATTATTTTTTATATTATATTTTCTTCTTTCTTTTTTTTAATGCGTATTATTTTTTAGTTCAGATATTTCCATTTTACTTATCTATTATTTATAATTTTTTTTATATATCATTGTTCACTAGATTATGACTATTATTACTTGTTCTTAGAAGATAAATAAACTTGTTCTAAAATATAAATAAACGCTTTATCTATCTTTTTAATTTTCCTCAAGCGATCATCTATAATAATCTATAATGTAACTTCATCTGTAAACTAGCTTATGAAATTGTGGTCAATAGTTGCATAATGATAATAACATGTAAAAATTAGTTGTCATATTAAATATTGTATAGGCTTACTATTAGAGAAAGTAATCCAAATACGATGAACTTAGCTTATACTGACGTCCGTGCAAAATTACTGAAAGATGAAATGAGTATCTACATGTTGCAAATCATACATTTTTCTTTGGGAATATATAATTATATTCCTCTAATACCACATGATTATTATGAGTACGAATGTGCGAGGCTTTACAGTCAATATATTATCTACGGTTAAATCGCCGCTGTCTTTAATCAAGTAGCTCGGCGATTCATTACGCGCGCATTCATGTGCACTTGTAATTCCGCTTTGCAACATTTTATAAGATTGTTAATCTGCATCGAATCGTATCGTAAAGATCGCGAGATATGACAGCTGCTGCGGCAATGGCATACAATTTCCGCAATGCTGCGTCACGCAAATACTATTATGTATGTCTGCCTTCTACAAATAGATCCGTTGTCTCACTGGAGTCTAGTTGTTTAAATGATAATGACAGAGTAATGACACAGACGTAAGAATATAATTAAATTATAAAGTTGAAAGAAAAATGTAACAAGAAAATCGATCGTTTTTTAAACAAAATATTGTTAATGATAGTGTCATTATGTTGGATTGTTGAAATCAAAGTTACGTAATTAGATATAAATATAAGTTAATATATTCTTGATATTATTGAATAGATGATTATATATTTAAAATAAATCGCTTTATGAATCATTATAAACAAGCTTCTAAAAGGTATAACAGAAAATTAATTCTTTTCTAACAAAATGTCTTTGATTAACAACGACGATTATTACAAATGATCTTCTAAATAATTAAAATCACGTAATTAGATATAAATAAACCATTCTTAGCATTATTGGGGATATAAGACAATATTTTTAAAACAGATCACTTTATGATTCATTAATAGCTACGAATTTATGAGAAATAATGTAACTATTTGAAAAATTGTAAGTTTAATTTTTAAAAGAATCATCCGGAAATTGTATGAGATATTCTGCCGTATCATGATAATTACTATAATTAGCATTACTATAATTGCTTTAATTGCTACTCGTTTAATGCGAGAGTGCCAATATTTAATGTGAGATATTTATATTTTTAAGTTACGAAACTAGTAATATTTTTAGTGTCATCCATGGTAATTGAATTAGTGTCTCATTACGTTCTCACATCTTTAAAAATCAGACTTTCCATGGCGGGCAGTGTTTGAAAACCTGTTTGTGTCGCAATCGCAATCGCATTGCTCTTCCGTTATGCGTTTGTTTTTTTTTCATGCTAGGACATTAAGGTGCGTAAAATTAAACGTTAAACGTAATAAGCGCCGGACCCTTTTATGAGCCGCGGACGTTTTCGTAATTCACTTTCTAATGCTCGGCTAAAATTATATCGTCACTTTTACCGCGCCGTTATCCCGTTCTCTTCTCAACGCGTGTGATCGCGCGAACACGCCGCGTGTATGTACCCGTGAGCTATGATTTACAATGCAACGTGCGACGCTCGCAAAAAAGATGATTTCGTTCCCATTCTCATTTGCGCATCGCCGTGCAATCGGGCCGTAACCATTGTTCTTTTTTTCAAGAAGCACAAAATCCTCACATTAATCCTCGGTAACTGCAGTCTGTTCAAATCTGACCCTGACATTTTATACAGCGTAAGATATTTCGTATGATTTATTATCCTTCCTTAAAATCACTTCTTGATTTTACCTGGATAGTTCTCGTTAATTTATAGTTATAAATTATGTTATCAAGCATACAGCTTATACATCAATATATTATTATTGTTATAATTATCTTATTATTTCATCCAGTTTATACATATTTGGCTAGAAATTACAAATTAAATAGTAAAGAAATTACATAAATAAACAAAAGCTGTTTCAACTGTTAGAGGAGACTTCAAATTTCTAATTGATATCGCATAAAATTTGATTACAAACTATGCTGTAAAATTGCAGCTCAAAATTCAGATTATGGATCATTTTGACCCATGATGACAATAAAGGGATGTTATTATAGTATCTCCAAAGGCAGTAAAAAATTTATTGCGAAAAATATTATCAACCCCAACCACACAATTTATCTGCAACTTATTAATAAATAGAGGAAGATATTTGATATTTATCTTTTAAAAAATTATATAAAATTAAGAAAAATGAATTTCTTTTTTTTTTAATAAAGTTATGGATACTTTTGCATATTATTAATTATAATTACGATTTAAAAAATCCCATTGAGAAAAAGATGTAAAAAAATTAACTAATTATCAGACACAACGATATCATATAGACTATGTGTTCATCTCGACAAACCAATTAAACAAAATTTATCTTACACGTTATGACTGGGTTACATTGAGAGGCGGTAAGTAGACTTGACACCTTTAATGCAGTGGTTTCATATATGATTCGAATTATATGCCGCATATATAAATATATACACCTCGCACCCACTAATGATGACAAATATATAGCTGCGCCAAGTACTACTCGCAATTAATAACATTCGCGGATAACATTAGCCTCTCGTTACGTTCAAAATGGATGTGCGTACTGGGTTATACGTATATTTTATCATGGCGGTAATCGCGCGGCTTTACGAAGTGTACCCTTATTTGCAGGCAAGCTAGACTCGAGGCCGCGTATACGAAGCTTTTCTCCTGTTTGACGTTCTTACGTGAAGATGCGACGCGACGTGTCAATTTATAATCATCAAGAAATCACGCCGCGATTACTGTCAGGAAGATGTCTCATTAGCGCCGAGATCGACGTGAATCGATCACACGATATACATTCGTGCCTCATTTAAACCTGTCGCAATTTAGTATGCCACACGTATAATGTATATAACGATAATAATTATATATACGATAACGATAATAGAAACAAGATATCTACTTATACTAAAGTATCTCTCTCTCAGAAAATATTTCTAATAATGAGATAAAAAATTATATTTTTGAAGTATACTTAATTTTTTCGCAACCTTATATAGTATAAAAATAAATCAATATTAAGATTAGATGAATAATTTCTATTTTTCTCCTTCAAAGTAAATCAGATTGACTTATTATCTTCAGACAAAGATAATACACATAAATTAAGTATATATATATATATATTCTTAGAATATATAAATCTTTTAGTTATAATGCACGATACTCTGGCACCATAATATTTAACATAAAACCGATGTCCAAAATTATTTTATACACTTTTAGAATTTTACATTTATGAGTAAAATATTTTCTATAGATGTATAATTTTAAGTGAAAATTTAAATTTACAATTACTAACATGTTTAATTGACTCAAGCCCTTTTCTTGGCATGTACTGCTGAAAGAAATAAAGATTCTAATTTTTCTACTAAAATATTTAACTGAAAATACTGAAATGTTATAATATTGAAAAAATGAAGATATAAATTTATCGCAAAAAATTGTCTTCTCGTGAAAAAATAAAATAGAAAAATAAAGAAATATCCTAATAATAAGTTTTAAATACAATATTTTTATTGATTATTTATATAAGTTATAAGATATTGTACGTGTTACACGTTATATCTGAAACAATCAACTTGTTTACTTGTATTTTATCAGGAAATCGGCAAAGATATCTGGTAGATTTACATTTTACTGATTAGAGAATAAATGTTGCACAATTCTTTAAATTTATGTATAAGTTAATTAATAAGATTTGATGTTTAAATAATTTCTTGTTTGTGTTTAAATTGTGCAATTTAAGACTGGGATATCCTTTAGATTATAAGACCTGCGTAAAATATACCTGCGTAATATACGTGAAAAGTATTTAATGTCTACTTTATAGAGCTATAACATTTTCTAATAGTAATGGCCATCATCAATCGCATAGTGACGCGAAAGACGCATGGATGCGATACGGATGGTATGGCCTACGAGTTTCTTACAGTTACTTCCATAATCGTACCTGTTGTTTTCTATTTTGTTAACATTGTCTGAGAACTCGGAATGAGTGATTTGTCGAATAGAACTCATAAAACAATGTTGATTGCGCGTTTCTCTTTCTAATGAACACTTTTTTCTTAATTCCGTATTTTTCTCGTTAATATATGGATCGTGCAAAAAATTTACATTTAATAATTATATAGTAAATCTATAACTACATATTGAAATTTACGTAATTATTAATTGAGCAAAAGATATCGTAGAAAGCGTTTTCTAAGTCTTATAAAATGGTATCTCAATAAATATTATAAATTGATTTCAGATTGGTCTTTAATGATCACTTTCTATCTGAAGAAATATTTAAATGCTGAAGAAGCTGTCATTTTAACTTTTCCAATTTATATAATATCTTTAGCAATTCTGTTCAAAATTTGTATGAATAAATTATTTTTTATAAGAAAATGAGGATAATTGATATCTTTTCTGTGTAGTTTTTTGATGCTAGTTATAATTTATTTCACTTTACATAACTTGTTGATATTCTGCTGATATATCTGACTGAAACTTCAAACATTGAAGATAAGATTGTAAGAAATATCCGCGTAGACATTGGATTGAATTAAATCATCCGATGATATTATCGACGCGCCTAAATTCTCGCAGTTCTTTCTTGGGGAAAGTTTGCGCGAGGAGACTTGTCGTCATGGCTGATATCCAGGATTGTGCCTTGAGAGAATTCCGCCGTAGACTGGGATCAGCACAGCGGCAGTATTCCACTAAGTTATGGCCTCGGTTATAGCCGCCGTTCGAACTACAAATTCTCCCGCAGTGGTGTGTGTATATATATATATATATATATATATATATATATATATATATATATATA
>NW_012130088.1:844441-860538 GCF_000143395.1 Atta cephalotes
GAGAGAGAGAGAGGGGGGCAGTATTCAGTTCCTAAATCTATTTCATATGTGTCGCGCAAAATTCGAAAAAAAAAGGTATGAAGTTGCGGTATTTCGATAGCAACCCTAAATTGAGAAACCCTGTGTGTCGAATAATTTACAGCAAAACGCACACTTCGAGGGAGCTCTCCAATATTCAACGTGATTAAATATTATAAAAGCAAAATTCCGCGAATGCCACCACTATCGCGCAATTCAGAGGTATATGAAGAAGGGCGGTTATAGAGGGTTCTGATACGAGGATGGAAAAGAGAAAGAGAGAGAATGACGCAGGTGGAAAGGAGATGCTGTTAGTCCGACAGAGGGAGATCAGCGAGATTTGCGGGGGAGGGGTTTCAGTCATATCGACCACTTTACCCGCTATACTGAGCTACGCCGGTGGAAACACCTGAGCCCACAGTCCTCGCCACTCCTCGTTGAAGCTACTGGCAATTCTATCCTTGGTAGGTACCATCGTATAGAGAAGCCGAAATATACTAATATCTCCGCCCCTCTTTTTATATATATATTATATACTATATATATATATATATATATATATATATATATATATATATATATATATATAACCATTTATTAACAAAATCACGTTTTCTGAATCTTGAAAGACATTTATTATTATGCACAAAGAATCTAAAAAAGAAAAATTTAATAAAAAATAAAAAGCTCAAAATAAAAAAACAATTGAATAAAGTTTTTTAATTAACTCTTATCTAAGAAATTATAATATTATAAGATAATATAAGATATAATATTATGTAAACATAAACAAGAATATTATAATATAAAATTGATAATCGAATATGATAACTTCAAAAAAGATAACTTAAAAGATGGTAATCTTAACGAAAAGTTACAAAAACAATTATTCAAATTCAAGATAGTTTAAATTAAAAGACCCAATCTTTAATTAATTTTCCTCAATATCGCAAAAGGGATTTGGATATTCCGTTAATACGAGTATTCAGACAGCAATCTAAATTGAATGAAAGGCATACGAAGGACGACATGCGTCAGCAGAAATATATGAACGAAAATAAAAGATGATGTCGTTATGACATCAATATTTACATCAATAACATTTTCACTGTTCATGTGAGGCTCAGCGCTTTTTTTGACAACCATTTTAGAGATAATTTCCCCAAAGATAAATACAATTAGTACGATCAAAATAGTATTTTGGATATTTTCTTCATTATCGAATTTTATGATTACAACAATGTACGAAAATAATTCGTATACATATTATGAAAACGTGACTATTGTCAGTTTGTCTATAAAGATTCTACTGCAGCAGAGCAGCCTGCATAGTAAATTATGCAAAAAAGCAATAGAATGTTAGACTATTACTTTATCCGTCCTATCAATTCATGCGATATGTTAAAGAGTGTGTGAAATACTGGATATTCCAAAATTTTAGCATGCAATGAGATCTACACAGAAATGTGTGAAGATGTATAAGTAATTATATTCTAAATTGTAAAAGTTATATGAAAGAAGAAATAATACATTCGATTATATCAATGATCATATAACAATATAGGTATATATGAACGATCAACATTTCGATTGAAATTAAAAAAAGAGAAAAAGTTTGTCATTCTTTCCGCCAGGAATATCAGATATGTCAATATGAATCTCATAGTGCTGCTTGATTCGACATTCAATAGATAACTAAAAATTTCGTTAAAAATTCCATTCCATTCGTTACGTAGAGTATAACATCTCATTCCTCATTCGCTTGATATAATTTTCATTCCCGGATTCAATATCTGATATCTCGAAAACTTCGTGCATATTTAACAGAGCTTCATGTGAGTCGAGGTGACATCCGATTAGTAACTTCTGCAGGGAAGATACCATAAAGCGCGCCGAACTGGTCCTCCGGGCGAGGATTCGTAGGATCGGATTATGAAAGGTGTACAAGCACGAAGATTCGCGTGACTTAAGGCACTAACAGTAATACTTAAGGCCTAACGCAGCGTCCCTCTTCCTTAACATTAGAAGGCACTATCCCCTATCAGAATACAACACGTAACAAATGTTAATTTATCGACCCTCGCATTAATCTTACACGCGGAGGTTTTCTCTCTAATGATATAAACTGGCTCTAGGATATACTGGCATCTTGTTCCGTTGTCTCAACTGGCTTCATGATAGGTGTCCCAACTAACTTCAGCTGCACTCATGCAGCGGCGTAAACGCGGTTTAAAGAAACAGGCTAATGCTACATCTGCCACCTACGCAGTGTATGTCGCGTTCTGCAAAGTTTCTAGAGATTATGTATACAATGTATTACGCTATCAAGCGAGCGCATTAAGATTTTCGTGTTCATTAACGTCCAATTGTTTGACACGCGGAATTAGCGATTTCGATATCTTCAATATAATTTTCAATAGCCAATCCATCTTTTCATTCGACTGAAACTGAATAATCATACATTTACATCACATTATGCAATTAATTCTATTAACGTTTTTGTCTTAATATTAAATCGAAACTACAAAAACTGTACAAGGTGACAACAAATTTAGTCAAAATTGAATGTTTATCAAATCATTACCCAGATAGCAAATGCCATTTATCACTATTTTGACACTAAAGATATCATTTTAACATCAAAATAATGATAAATAACATCAACTTGAGTTAAATATACAACATTTATATTAAAAAAAACAAATTCTAAAAGGTTAATTAAATATATAGTTAGAATACCAAAAAGATTCTACAAAACGATTTTCACAGATTGAAGTAAAGACTGCTTTATTGGCAGAAGAATTTATCCATAAATGCGGCTTATATAATATGTTTCCAAAACGCTGTAACACTAACATCAAAGGTAAGATGGCCATTTTAAATGTTCATTATTATTTTTGGCATTTGAAACATGACTAACATCCATAGTTTGATTTTATAAATATACATTACTAATTTGATAAATACAAAACTTTGGCTAAACATTGCTGTCTCCCTACACAAACTAATTTCTATCGAAATCTATTAATTTATCCAGTTAGTAACTAAAATGTAAAATATAAAATCTAAATTGCCCTTTTGACTTAGTAATCCTGAAATCGCAAATTCAAAGTGCCAAGACATCCTGATATAATCATCATTTGTAAATAGAAAATCGTAAAGAACGATATAAATATATATGAACAATGAATCGTTCTTTCGATAATCACATATCAACACAAGATGTTTGAGCATATATTTCGACGCCCAAATAGATATTTACTGAGCTCTTGAGTTTTCAGGATGCCTACGTAAAATGCGGAGTAACACTGTCACTATTTAGTGTTTGAAGTTTTGTAGTGAAACCTATGCATTTAAGATTGAAAATCTCAAGGCGCCATAGAAAAGAATAATTTACTCGATTATGCTTGTTCTTCTTCGTAAAATACTATTTACGATATCTCGTGATTGCACCTTCTACTTTGGCACCTTTACGCGTGGAATTCAAAAACGACTTGCGAATTACGATCGAAGAAGGCTCTTCCTTTCTGTGATTAAAAAGAGATTTTGGAAAGCATCATACATATAAAGCCATCGGTGATATTGCTTGTTACATAATACTGGCTTCTGGTATGCCGACGTTTATAATAATCACGCTTCATTACTACGTAATAAAACGTTATTGATTGTCCGTCTCTAAACGCGAAATTCTTTGTGCATAATCGAAAAATTGCTCTATCAATGCTTTACGTAGTGTCTACGATCACGATTGTAGTTTATTTAACTGAGCATGCTAAGTCCCAAGCTCCGTCACCGGAGTTCGATATATTCTTTAACTTACATACTAACCATTTATTTACCTTAATTAATTAATTAATTAATTATTATACTGGCTCTCTTCTTCACGATACATACAATATATGGTGCTCTAGACTAGTTGAGCTGGCCTTAATTAAATGTGTGTTTGTGTGTGTGTGTGTGTGTGTGTGTGTGCGTGCGCGCGCGCGCTTGTGTGTGTGTATAAAGAAAACAAACTGGAAAATCGAACAAGTAAAAATTGGCTAGAAACACAGAAGAGAACAGATATATTTAACGATACGTGTCTCATCGTGCCGAATCTGCAGACGATCTCGATCGCACAAGCGGATCATTCCTCCTTCATAATCGTGAAACATGCCTTTATTAAAGCCCGATAACTGATAAAATATTATCTTCTCTCGATTATTCGACACGCTCGTAACTCCGACATCGATTCAATTGTCGCAGCTATGGCTATTCTTTTCCGCAGAGATCCCATCGGAAAGGCTTGCGAGAGACAGCACCGAGAGAATCAGCCGACCAAAATTGATCGGCGCCGCGATTACTTAGCTCGCGGTTAAGCGCTAAATCTAATAAACGCGATTTGTTTGCTTCGTCGATTTATTTTCTCTTTTTCCTAGTTGCTGCCTGCCCGGCCGGCCGGTCCGACCTAAAGTTCGAAACGGGCCGACACATGGTATGGCTCATCAGGTCCCAAATGTAAGAAATATCGTCGTTTCTCGTCTAGGATTGCTCAGGATCACTAGCCGATTACCGAGGATCGTTCTCCAGCTTTCCTCTATTTCCTTCCTCACATCGATGCTCTAGGCGATCCTCATCATCAGTGCCTCTTCATGTGGAGCGACAAGTGGTCACTCCGCGAAAACGATCGCTGACAGAGATGGCACTTGAACGGCTTTTGGCCCGTGTGTTTGCGATAGTGCCGCGTCAGCTCGTCCGATCGTGCGAATTTCCACGTGCAGCCTTCCCACGTGCACTGATATGGCTTCTCGCCTGAAACAGATAAATAATACTATGAGAATATCTTGACGATAACAGACTAATGTCGATATTAACGGACATGTGTCGATATTATATAATATCCTTATTATTTAAAGAAAAAAATTGCGTTTCTCGAAGCTAAATTGGTTAAAAAAATTTGTCAATCACATCAGAATATTAACATAGACATTTGTTATTCGTGTATACTTATATAACCAAAATCCATATCTTTAAGCATTTTACGACAACATAAATTTCATGTTTTCATATTTACATCTTCTGTTTTAGAAATACATATACCATAAATTTTATATTCATTCGTATGAATTTTGCACGTGCTGTTAACAACATAAATAATATTGCAAGACTTATATCCTAATTTGCATTTATATCGCGTGAAGAAAGTTAGATATTAAAGATAGAACTTAAATATACGTTTCTATTGTATAAAAACAGATTTGTATTAAACTATAAAATGTATTAAATAATCGAAATGTTATGTATCGATATAATCAATAATGCGACATTATAATATAGTACTTATTCGTCTTGAAATATTCTATATTTTTATTTAATACATCTGCTTTAAATCAAGATGAGATCATTTATAATCCACTTCAATTCAAGGAAAATGGCAATTTTAATTTGATAATGATTCCTTTTATCAATAAAATAATACGCTTATATCGTATTTATCATATTGATAATCATACATCCTGATCAACGAACAGTATAAAATCTCTCATCGTATTCGGCTTGCTTCAGTGAAAAATTTATACTCGAATCAAATTTTTCATACAACGAAAGTATTAGGCAACAGAGTAAAATGTCACATAAATACACCATCTTAGCATTGATGATCGTGATGATCACATTGGTCGTTTCAATTCAAGGAGAATTAGGTAAATCTTTATTTCTTTTTTTATAAATTTTTCTAATAACTCTTTAATGACATCTAACACAGCATGTGAAAATAATGTCAAAATGTCTGTCTTTCACAGATACACCATTGCCCAAATGTGAAGTCGGTTTTTCCTATTATAACGGATGCAATAGCTGTCTTTGTGATTTAGCTGAATCTAAGTGGTTTTGCACTACTAGATGGTGTGGTGGCGTCCGTCTCATTAAGCCTCCGTGTTTATGTGAATAAACTAAACTATCCAGAGATTCCAGGACTTATGTAAAGAATACTTTTCTTCAATGTAGAGAGACGTAATTGTTACACTGATATGGCTATGCTAAAATCTAACGTTTTAACCCTCCATCGATAAGCCTCAATGTAAATAATAAAAAAAGATACATATAAATTTGTTTTTCATTCACCATAAAAATGTTACACGCACGCACGCACGCACGCACGCACGCATGCACACACACACACGTATATGTGTGTGTGCTTATTTTGATTTTTATACGTATTATATTGTTCAGAAATTAGTCATTTCTCTGAGATATCATATATTTTTATCTATTATCTAATTTTGAATCGAAGTAAAGTTGTTGCATTGAAAATAATAATCTTGATTCCATCAGCATAATAACTTCGACGTTTTTTATCAATAAAACAGCTTGTTATAAAATATAATATCAGATATTATGATATCATTAATTATGATAATGATCACAATGTGCAAGTCATACTACGCAATACATATTTATAAAGCTATTATTCGTTCGCCAGTCAAGAAATATTAATTCTTGCATTGCATACAAAGTGCGAAAATAATTATTAAAATATCATATAAATTTATTTCTCTTCTCTTTTGACGTTGATAAAAAAAATTTTCTAACTCTATAAACAATTTGTTTACTTGAAACTAACTATTAATAAAGAAACAAATTATTTAGAGTAAATAAATTTTTTCTTAGTGATTCTATCTTCTATCTAGTCTCTAAATATGAATTCTATTTAGTTTGAAAATAAAAATTAAATATTCGAAAACATTACAAATGACATATGATATACTGATTCATTTTATTTTAACCGCGTGCATATATGACAAATTCGGATACTTTCGAGATTCTACGAAATCCATATTAGTTCCATATGCGTTTAAACAGTTAGATGCTAATGAAGCATTTACATATACATGCGATAATCTGATGCGTCATCACTTATGTATACATTGTTTCTAAACTCTGTTTGAACGAGCGTTTGACTTTTCAAGTGTGTCTTATAACCACTCGGCGCAAACCAGTCTACACAGTCTCGTGAGAAAAAAAGATAATACGAGCCATAAAAAGAAAACACAGTCCAGATATCAAAAGTGATACTTGATGCTATAAATGCTTCGAAGCATTTTTTGATTGATTAATTAGTAAAATTCTTTCTTCCGATTGGTCAATCAAACGCTTCGAAACATTTGTAGTCCCAAGTAAACCGTACCTACAGTCACGCACGAAATATGTAAACGAGGGATTCTTATATAAAGATCTCGTCGTATCAAGTTCTGTCAAAAAGAAGTCGACGCTCGAAATATTTGAATTATATGAAGTGCTAAAACTATGACATCCAAATATTTATGATATTTATAATCATTAGCATCAGTTTGATTTCAGCTACGCAAGGTGAATAATTAATGTTTCTTATGTTTACAAATATGATAAATATTATTAATCAATTATTTAAATTATGCTCAAGCGAGATATATATAATAGTTAACAAAACAGGGAATATATATAATAATTTTGTTTTCATCATTTTCATCATTTAGTTTATATAGCGCCGGAACGAAAATGTATACCAGGAAAACGATACTTTGATGGGTGCAACACTTGCTTCTGCACCTCCAAAAGCACTATTGTCTGCACCAAAAGACTTTGCGGGAAGTTTATAGACTTCTATAATATGATCTCCAAAATGGTACATGTGAAACTGCTTCCTCCACAATAATTTTTGTAACCTTATAAGCTTTGTATTTTGAATTTGTTTAACATGCACTTTAAAGATCTAAACTGCATATTATAACATGTAATTTAAAGAAATTGAAAATTATTAAATGATGTTTTGATTAAATTAAGAGACATTCATTACATTAATAAATAATATAAAAACGATATAAAAATATAAAAGCTAATTAGTATTCTAAAAAATGTACTTTAAAAAATTCATAAAATAAACTTGCAACAAAATATAAGTATATTATATTATATTTGTGTAATTTTTATTTTTACATAATATAATCGTTCAGCTATGGATAAAATGCAATGTATACTCTAAGGATATTAATTTTAATTACAAAATATAAAAGCAATCAAATTATTTGGGGATACCAAGTGTTCCTGCAGTGACGTTTAAGGATTAAAAATTGATTTACTCCTGTTTTTAATCCTAATCGATATTTGCTCTGAAACCTTAACTAATATTTGGGGTTCAGTAATACTTTAAATTAATATAACTTTGTTTAAACTTGTTTTGTCATTTTAAAAGTCAAAATCTGAGGAATAAGATTATGTAACTTAAAAATGTAATATTGTAAAAGTGATTAATAAATAATTGTTTATAACGTAGTCGAAAAAAATGATCACTGGATCCACGAATACTGATCAGAGCTACTTATGTTAAAGTTATTTCGATTCGCTGTGCTATGCTATACTGTGAAAAATGATTAAACATCGTGTGACCCACAGAAGAAATAAGAAGAAACAAAATCGAAGACGGAGTGAGGAATTGCTCCAGATGTATTACGGATACAGCTCGATCGTAAGACGATGACGTAATCGCCATCAAGTTCATCCGCTTCGTGCAACACGAGACGAAGACAGACTGGCGAATCGAATGTTACGATCAGGCGGCTGGTTCGCGATCTCATTAAATCTGCAGCCGGTTGAACTCGAATAATAGTCCAGTAGATTCAGCGACGACGTGCTCGTCTTTCTTCAGGTCTGATCTCGTAGAAAACGTCGCGATTTGATCGATATATCTGCGCGTCTGTCCGCGAATCTCCGCGCGGTGAGGCCGAGAGCGAATAGTCTTAGCTAGCTGCAGGGTCGTAAGTCACAGGGTCAAGACAAGGAGTGTTATTATCGCGAGGATCGGTCGGGCGAAGAGGGAAGCGGGATCGATGCTTAACCCTTAATTTGGTATTTGCCCTTGTAAATGGCTGGTGTTAAGGTTCGGTCGGAACAATTATCGCGTCATGGGGCGTGAGCTAAGTCGCGATTTCCCCAACTGCGAAACGAGGCAGAATTAACGTACATTTATTATTATGTATTAGGGACGATTAATCTTTATAAATCGGACGTTTTAATTATTGCAGTATATGAAAGGGGAAATGATCGCCCGTGAGATCTCGTTTTAATGAGAAATTGCGCTTTCGGTATCTTCACGATGACTTCGTAGATGTAGCAGCCCGATATATAATAAAAAGTCGTTTTTTGTCTACAGAAGTGCGTTCTATCTTTCAACGCGATTTATTCCATTGTACTAAAATAATAGAGAAACACGCACATCGCGTATCTCGCGGAAAATGTATTGTCGTCGTTTACAGCTGGCGTTCGCATTATCTGTAACAACCGTAGTACCACGGTTAGACGCAGAAAGAAAACCAGTCATCGTAGAATATTAACGTCACCTTCTGACATCGCGAGTCTAATTACCGAATGGTAATTAACGAGGCAAGCCTAAAAGTCAGGGTAATTAGAGACGCGCAACCCAAGGGAATGGCAAGTTGTTTTCCCTGATCTCTCGATTTGCGTCGATTGGAAAGGATCGAGTTTTAGCGAGACGCGTGGATGGTGGTCTCTCTCTTTCTATCTTTTCACGATAGATCTAAATCGACCGTCTTAAATGTCTCGACGCCCATCGGGCGAATATTATTCCGCAACGTGCCGAGGATACGCGAAACGACTAATGACGTTGTGAAGGAAGGTGTTACGTAATCTTGAGTAATTAGTCCATTTACGAGCCGTGTGCACGTAATATCGGCCGATGGGCAACGGACGAGGGTCGCATTAGGTCTCCCATTATTAATGCATTTCGATTGCATTTTTCCGCACGGCTCCGCGCGTTTATTGCGCTGTAGATTATAACGCGGTATCTACCCTCGCGAACGACTTCTCTTTCTTCTTGATACATTACTTAATCACGAGATTAGCCGATCGTAGCGCTACTCTCACAGCGAATATGTATCGCGAAGAGAGAATAAGTAAAAAAAAAAACGAAAGAAAGATAATTTAAGGAATAAGAAACATACGATGGAAAGTACGTAATAAACGATTGTTAGTATTGATAGATAATGAAAAGTATTTAAAAATTTAGTTACTCTCTAAAACTTTTAGATTAAATCTCACTATAAAGAATAAAATCTCATTCTTAAAACTTGAGTCACTCATTTTCAGGATTGGATCAATTTTCATTCTTTAGAATTGAATTTCATTCCAAAGAATTTAGAGAATAAATAAAAATCTGAAAATAATTTTGTTGAATCATCAAAATAATTACAGAATGCTTAAGCGTTGATAGTGCTGCAAAAAAATTTCAATATTCTAGTAATCAGTTTGAGCGTCTTACATAATTATTTCTCATACCTGAAAATTACACATACTTGCGCGCAAAGTGCTTTATTCCCATTTTACTTTATACGTATCAAATCCTTTTTTGCAACTTTTATTCTTATTTGTGTATCTAAGTCTTAGTGTATCTAACGAAATGATAGATCCATTAATTTCATAGCAATATATTTTTTTATAATGTAAATGTATTACGATTCATTTGTCACGCGTGCTAGAAAATAAGCAAAGACGTTATTTAATTGTCGCATAATAGCATACCGCGTCTTTTGTGGTACTTCAGTGATACAGAAACGAGGTCATTCATCTTGAGACAAATCTATCGCAGTCACGCAAAGTGTAACTTTTAAATCAGTATTGTAGATCTTTGTAGTTCGGAATTATCAGCAGCCATGTGCAGCAGTGCCAAATTAGACTTGTTTTTTTATTCAAAAATTACAGTTTACATAGTTTAATAATATAAACTATAATTAATTAATCATTATAATTTAAAGCCGATATTCTTTGAAGATTTCTATAATTGATAAATACTCATCAGTTTTATTTAACTTTTCCCTTAAGTATTCGTAATTCTCCCATTCTCCCCTACATTAAAAGCATTAAAAACATGTAATAGTATTTATCTTACACTCTTCTCATGCAGTCACTTGTTATAGTGCGATACTAAGCGTACATTGGAATGGATGCGAAAAATGAGAGGTCACTACTCTAATATACTGCAACAAGTTATCGTTAACATTTACTCCGTGTTCGTAATAATTCCCTCTCTTCTTTACACTGTATCATATTACAACGAGTGATGTACAAGATGTTATCCAGCACATTAATCTACACAATAATGTGGACATATGCCAGTGTTTTATATGAAACGCGTTAATTTTCTTCATAAAGAAAATTAACATTTATGTCATATTGCATAATATTTATCATACCATGTTACAACATCGTTGAACACATAAATTAGGAGCAGCTTATACATACATACAAACAACGTTTTTCAGATCCGCCGTTAACTATCGGTTAACGAAGCTGTACGCTTCGAGACATTTGCAGCACGAGGCATATAATTATCACATCACAACATGTGAGAAAGTTGCTAGGACGCATGGTTGAGCGACACGATGCGTGCTGGTAATGAGGAACGAACTAACAGCTCTCTTGACTAGAACGTTAAAAAAAAAGAGTATAACGTGTCGTTCGCGAATGCAATGTTCACGTGATGTCAGATCGAGGCTGTAATGAGATGCTGAGGATCTCCTACGCACCTTGAAATTATACACGCCTCGAATAATTCATTTCGCTTTTGGCACACAATTGAATTTGCTTCTCTCATTGGAAGTAACGCAAATTCTTTTCTTTAATATCATAGATATTGTTTCAAAGTAATGAAATATTAAAAATACAAAAAAAAAGAAGTTACAATTGCATTATATAGGTATGTGGCAAAATTGCAAGGGTTTAAAAAAGTTCATTTTTTAATACGAAATATAAATATTTCGGATTTCTAATATTTTTTTCATAATAATAGATAGTACAAAGTTTTTACTGATATAGCTCGTTTACTTTAAACATAAATAATATTAACAAATTAAATTTTTGATAGATGCGGCGTATATATCGGAGTTACCTACAAGTTCATATATTTACTAGATTTTTAAAATTTTTTATTAGATTTATTTTAAATAAAATCTTATTTTCTCTTTTTTTTCTCTCTGAAATCGGAATTTATGGTTGTAAAATTGTGGATTTATTTCGTGCATACCCAATTTTTCAGATAGGGCAATTCCGGTATACGCCGCGTCTATCAAAAACTTAATTTATTAAGTATTATTTACTATGTTTAAAGTAAACGAACTATATCAGTACAAATTGCAATACATTGCTCTGTCTACTATTATGAAAAAAATATTAAAACATCCGAAATATTTATATTTCATATCAAAAAATGAACTTTTTTAAATCCTTGCATTTTTGCCATATATTCCATAAGGGTGGATATATGGCTACTTATAGGGGAGGGAGGTTCATGGTTTCATGGAGGTCATGAAAAATTTACAAATAATGTATATAAATAAGACGTAAAATGACACAATAACTTATAAAATGCATTTATAAAGTTTTATTAAGGAATAAAAATGAGAAATATGTATATGGAGTAATAAATAATAATTACAATCTTCCCATGTATTACAAGTGTTATGACATATTATGACACGAGGTACATATTTCATGTAATGCATTTATTGCATTTAGTGCAATCACTGAATTCAATTTGCGCACTTTGTGCTTTGGGCATAAATCCCGCCCGCTAAAAATTCTGTATATCCCAAACAGGGGATATACAAGATAACAAACTAAACAAAAAATACAAAAACAAGGTACTTGTATTTTGTTATACAACATGCTTTATTATTCTTCTAAATACATTCATATCACGAAATAACCACTAAGTCTTTTGCACGTCCTACAGTAATCATTTTACCAGGTATGTAAATATGAAACGGGAATTTTTAAATAGAAAATACACGTTTATCGCATGAAAATGATAAAAAAATATTTTATTCGAAGTATTGCCCATCGGTAGCTATATATTTTTTCCACTTGTTTGACAATTTGTGGATGCCACGCCAAAAAAATTGTTGTTCTTTTGAGTCAAATCAGTCATCTAGTCGTATATCTTCGTAAGAAGTGAAGCGCTAAGCAAGTGCGTGTCCCGTCGATGCAAATAAGTGGTAATCGGATGGAGCCAAGTCTGGTGAGTAAGCCGCATGCGAAAGTATTTCCCAACCAAATGCCTCAATCGTTTCCTTGACCAGTTTTGCTGTGTGTGATGGTGCATTATCATGAAGCAAAATCACTTTGTGTTGCCTTTTTCGATATTCCGATCGTTTTTCACACAAAGCTTGATTCAAATTGATTATTGTCGGTAGCGTTCAGTATTATTATTTTCGCTAGGTTTTAGCAGCTCATAATAGATCACACCTTTCTGATCCCACCAAACACAGAGCATTGTCTTCCGTCCATAGCGATTTGGCCTTGCAATCGATGTCGATGGTTCTCGCCTGGAGTTACCTACCTGATCTTTTATGCTTAGAATTCTCAAAATATATCCACTTTTCATCGCCAGTCACAATTCGATAGAGAAATGACTTTCTTTTGTACTTGGCGAGCAGCATTGCATTCGCAAGTGGTTTTCCTGCTGTCTTTCATTCAGTTTATGTGGAACCCATTTTTCCATCTTCTGGATCTTTCCCATGGATTTCAAACGTATGGAGACGGCTTCTCGTGTCACATTCAATTGATCCGCGAGTTGTTGTTGAGTTTGAGCGTCATCCTCATCCAACAATGTTTGCAATTTGCTATCTTCAAACTTTTTCGGTGGTTTTCGCATTCTTCGTTTCTCACATCAAAATCGCCACTTTTGAATTTTTTAAATCACTCAAAGCACTGTGATTTACCAAGAGCATGCTCACCTTAAGTTTCGACAAGCATTCGATGCGATTCTGCAGCAGTTTTCTTTAAATGGTAACAGAAAATCAATGCTGTCTGCAAATCGTAGTTTCCAGGCACAAAATTCGACATGTTCAACGCTATTACAAACTATACTGTTGTATGATATACTTGTATTGTTGTGAATTGAAAATCTTTATCAGATGTCAGAAACAAGGAAATGGCGTCAATGGCGCCGTCTGACGGCAACTACATTGACTATGGCCATCTATTGGTAAATTCCGGTTTCATATTTACACATTTGGTATATAGACTATAATTTACTACTTAATACAATAACACAATAACAAATCGATTCAACTTACAATAATTTTATTAATATTAACAATAAGAAACTGAAATCATAACACAATACTAATATAACATAAAGGCATGTAACAGAGTAATTATTACAAAAAATTACGGTAAAATTACCCCTCACTCTTTTTATTTTTTCTGACTTCTGCGGTGTAAATTCCAGCGCGGCGTATTTGCCGGAGTTACTTTATACTAAACCATAATATAAAATTAACCACTTTAATTGATACGACAATTAATGTAATTTGTGAAATCATTCTTTCTAAGCTCGATCGCAAATAAAGCATGAAGCAAAGTACCGAGCATGAAAGTGATGCTGGCTGAATATACCGACGTTAAGATTATGGGAAATTATTTGCAGGAAAGAGAGCAACGAGAGATTTGCAACGAGAACAATGCGGAGGAGCATGCTCGTCAGGAAATCGTTAACCCACCAGAGATAATCGCAGCCTTCGGCATTAGTGCATACGTGCATTGTTAATAACAGGGTACTCGAAGCACTACCACTCCGTAAAGAAATCCACAGAGAGGATTGCCTGCGATCATCGGCGTATCCTTCGATACACGGAACCGATCAGCTGACGTTGTCCGGCTTACGCCAAGGCTAATTCGCCTTAATTAATACACGAGATCTCACCAAACCTCCTCCTGTCTATCAAGGGTCACGCTAGTCGACTGACACCGAGCCTATATTCCGATAGTTACGCACAGTGATTCTCAGCGGCGATCCTTTATTCTTTTAGATCAATTAAATATTTTTGTTCTAATACTGTTGTAATATTGTTCTAATAATGTTATAAAAAAATTAAAAAATAATAAAATTTGAGCAATTTGAGCCAACCTTGGTTATTCGTGTGGTTTTATACCATTTATTCAATGTGAATATTAAAATGTATAAGTTTCAACCTACGGTCAAGGTCCTCTTCAGTATAAAGAAATTTACTTAAACATTTTTACATTTGTCTACCAAACAGTTATGTCGTGTCTAATAACTCTTAATTTTGTTTCATTAAATGGAACAGTCTAATGGTACAACAAACTTTATTTTATAGAGACAGTTCAATCTTGACAGTCACATGTTAAACCTAGTAATTTGATGACCAAGATTAACTCGAATATCATTATCACAGTTTTTTCATATTTTATATGTTATTAGTTTATACTCGTATACGCTATCATTATATAATTTTGTATTGTAATTAATAGTTTAAGTAAATCACGGAAAAAATGATGTTGTAATGATTAATAGCATTAGCAAAAGTAATAATGCCGGTCATCTAACGTTCTCCAATATCATTTATAGCAATTAATAATATGTAATTATCACTGGAAAATACAAACTTACAGTCAACGGCAATTGTGTCGCTATGTGCATGTAAAAGTGTACAGTGATTTTAAAATTGGAAAGCACTCAATAATAATATGCTTTAAATGCATTTAAAAAATGTCGAATGAATGTTCCTAGAAGTATGAATTTAATACCTATACGATGTGTATAATTCTCACCATGTTGGTTTTTTTTAAATTAAGAGCAACATAATGTGAATTTAAAATCCTTAATGTTTATATCAACACTATCATGGTGTAAATTTAACATTATGAGTGAATTTAAAACTCATGGTGTTAAATCCACATCATATTGAAGTTGATTTAATACCAAGAGAATAATATAGATACCGCATGATGTTCACAACTACTATTTTTTAGAGTGTATAATACAACTGTGACAAGCAGTCAATATGTAATGATGAATAAAGTATTACATAATAATTGTAAGGAGCTTAATAAAATTTACTTGTATTATAATTTATTATTTACGTTATTGAGATTTAAACAATAGTAAACAGAATATGCTATTAGTAACTTCTTGCAGAATTTGTTGTTCAACGTTTCTCACGCTTGCACGGTAACAGTTTATATATATATATATATATATATATATATATATAATAATAATATATNNTCTATATTATTACTATAAT
>NW_012130088.1:860558-931131 GCF_000143395.1 Atta cephalotes
ATATATATATATATATATATATATATATATATAGTTAATTATAAATAAACTTAAATTTATATCGCTCTCATTTAATTATACCTCGTTAAAAATTCTTATGAGTCAATCAAAATCATGGCTCGCGGAAAACTCTGGCACGGAAAATAACGATGTATTTAAAAGAAGCGTGGCAAACATTTCTTACTCACGCGGAATCATCCTCAGCCGAGGGAAATACGATAATTAGAGATACCTGTAGATACACATGTTGCTATGTGATTTCTCACAAGTAGATAAGGAATTTTATGTGTACGCTAATGGGCGTAGGAAACATCTCTCACCATATAATCGTGCAAAGGCGATTTACCATGCGCTCATAATGAGCTATGATTCTCTATCTGTAATGCAGCTCTCGTTACATGCAACAGCGTGCGTTATGTACACTGCTATTCGTCGATATTAAAAGTAATATTAAGTTCTTATTATTCCGTTACGTCGTCAATGGCGCGTAATACGAACAACATTCAGTTACGACTATCGCTGAAGCAATTAATATTGTTGATAATATATTTTGCCCTTTAATCCGCTATTATGAAAAGAATTTTATAATAGAATGAAAAGAATTCTTATATGTCATAATTAAAAATCCATAATCATTAATTTAACAGAATATATCGTTCTCTTATTTCAAAAGAAAATGATATATCATTCCTACGCAACTTAAAAAAATGTAATTTTCGAATTATTGCTACATTAAGAAAAATAGTCTGGTTGGATTAAATAGTAATTCTGATAGAAAATGAACGAATCAGAATTTTCTAGTTAAATCTGCTAGAATCTAATTGAGATAGCTAAAATTCCGATTGATATAATTAGTCTGATAAAAATGAGAATTCTGATAGATTTTATCAGAAATATTGTATTAACCAGAATTTCCGATTATCTCAACTAGAATTCTAATAAATGTAATCAGGAAATTCTGATTCGTTCATTTTCAATCAGAAATATTGTATTTTTTAGTACATGAATGAGTTAGATAAAGATTATCTACTCTATCAATCATTAAAAATAAACTAACTTAACTTCACAATCCGTCCGCCAAATAGCATTTGTATTTTTAAAGTTTTCAAAGAAATCGTGATACCTTTTATAAGAATGGCACATTTTGAATTGTAAATTTTTTCATTTTTGTAAATAATAAAGAAAGTTTTCTACAGAGAATATTACTATCAAAGTTTGAAGAAGAAATTTTTTTTATTTTGAATTTAGTCATTTCATCTAATCAAGGTAAATATAAACTGTTGGTTATATTTCGGATCATTTTTGATGAATTATTCCGGATTTATTATTAATAATTTAAGTAGAATCTTAAAATCATCATAACTAATCAATAAAAAGGATGATTTTTTTTAAGGATTGTAAAACAAAAATGACAAAAATAACATTCGATCATGTTTGTAAAAGTATATTCTTTTTGCCAATATTATTTGATTATCAATAATTGTTAAGTTAAAAAATATCGCGATAGAATGAAATACTCGTAAAATATAGCGAAATGAACGAACCGCAATATTTAGTGCGCAAAATCTGTTGAAATCATGAGTCTTTGAGAACTGGGCCCATTATTCCTCAAAGCGAGGTAATTTTATGATCACTCCCGCTGGCTTCGCAACGATAATCATGATCGCGCGATTTACGAACGAGTTATGCGGAATGGTAGAAATGACAGTAATCAATGAATTGGCATTTCCCACATCCAGGCGGTATCCACCTCAGTAAGAATATTTCAATGGTGTTAGAATGACAGATAGACGGCACGATTCGCTAGAAGCGGGCGTTGCACGCCAGTCGTTGAAACAATTATTAGTCGAAGCGAGGTGAATACGACATATACAACGAGGTCTGGGTATGTCAAATAATGGCCTTTTGTTTACCAGCCGATCACTGCGCACCAAGAATTTCGTAAAACCGTCTACCGTAATAGTATCCTAATGCGCGAAGCATGTTCCGATCTGCGAAGCGAGTTTCTCTCCGCAGAATCGGAATAGTGGAGAGAAAATGAAGGAGGAAGATGGTATGCAGAATTTTCGTGAGGTAGGACAAGAAATGGTAATTCTTTGATATATATTCTACAGTACGCTATAATTAGCGCAGAACGTGATTAACTCAATTTCAATTCCATTTCATATCGAGAAAACGAAATGGATAATACAAAATATCATAAATTCTCTATTCTAACAAAATTATAAATTACTATCACAATGTGCGATTTTTTTATTAAAATTGTTGAATAGCTTATCATAAAAATTTTAAAATTTTATTATTTTTAATTAGTATACAAGAAAAACTTTTTACTGAAGTATCTAAAAATTTGGATACAAATCTAAAAATATTGTTAGATTGTCAAAATAATTACGTAGGACGCTTAAGCTATTTGCTATAGAATGTGAAACTTGAATGGAAAAGACGATTTTGTTTAAATATCTAAAAAAATTAGGTACATATAGATCTAAAAATAATTCTGAACTATCAAAATAAAGTATGGAGGAGATGCGAACATGATGAGTAATACAACAAAAAGTTGCAACAATTTAGCAATTAGCAAGTGTCCTACGTAATTATTTTGACAATTCAAAACAAAAATATTTCCAAATTTGTATACAGTTGAATTTTTAGATACTTCAACAATCGTTTTTTTTTGCAGTGATAAAAAATAGTAGAACTGCAATTTTTGTGATAAGCTATTAGATATTTTTAGTAAAGAGATCACATATTGTAAATTATCATAATTTTTGTTCGAATATAGAACGATGTCTTTGATTAAAAAAAAAATAAATTCGCTCCTCCTAATTTCTCAAAGATATGCACGGCGATCAACCTGACAAGAAAAAACGAAGACCTCGGAGATTTCTCTAAGTATAAGCAAGCGTCTCCGGGTTGAGCACCGCGATCGCGTCGCGTCTCGCTTGAACCATGGACCAGACAAAAGATCCTGGTTCTCACGACCACGCCCTCTCTCCTTGCCGCCTGTGCCCCTCGCCAGACGGCGGCTATGCCTTCACGAAGGTACCTATCCACCGGAAATTCCTAAAGCAACCACCATTGCCGCCACCGCTGCCGCGCCACGCCGTACATATCTACACGGTCAGGAATAGAACGGAATGGAACAGAACGCGTGGAACGGCGCGACCTCCTCCAAGTTCTCTCATGACGTGGTAATAAATGACCGGGGTTGTATGTATACGCGGGGCGCCCGTATACGAGAGCGGATAAAAGTGCGAATCTTTTCTTCTCCCTCCCCTTCTCACCCCTTCACCCCCGTTGCTGGACAGAGGCACCTCCTCGGCGACGTCGCGGAACGGTATCGAATTTCCGCGAGGCTTCACGGTCGTGAATCCTAGCGTGCGAATGCCGGCGACCTCTGACCTCGACGGACCGCGGATCACGCGCGCGAAAAATCTTGGCGAAGGATAGCACGGCGCCACGCCGTGTGTGCCTCTTATCTGTTGCATCCTACAGCATGCAGAAGAGTCACAGCATTTCCGATATAAATTCGCGAAACACGGCAAACTAACGCGTGACTAAATCTATGAGTGTCATTGACCGATTTGATAACAAAATCAGGAATTTTCGTTTACAATTAAATAATTCGTGCGAAAAATTGATTTTGAAAATTGCCTTTTTATAGTAATTGAATGACAATTTTCTTGAGCTCGTAATTCGTAAATTTCACGGCGAACAGCTACCATTAACGGTTACTACGTCTAATTCTAGCGTCTCGTAAATACTAAAGGAATGTTCGATGACTAACGATTTGCCGACTTGACATAGCTGGGCGACAAGTTGTCAGCTATCGTACGATCAACAACGCACTCACGATGATATATGGTAATAAGATGTTTTGCACTGATTTAACATGGGGAGATGAAGATAATCCGTTTCCCAATTTCTACGTATCGAAGTTTCTTCTATAGATGAGCAGAAAAAGAGATTTCCACGTTCGCTCATTTCAAAAGCTCACATCATACTGTTTTGCTGAATGAGATCCTGTATAATTTGTATACGTAGTTGCATACAATAACGACGATGCGTTCTGTCATCGCAATTAAATTCTTTTTCGTTAACTTTTTTCACAAATGCTATACGTTCATTGATTTCGAGTGTCCTGCATAGATGATTATCTTTATGTAGTGTTGTTTAAAGATGATCCTACACGGTCAATAATACTGATCAGTAATATTGCATTAATAATACTGAAAATGTATATTAATATTTTAACTTTACAATTAATATTATTGACAATATATTTCATTTTAATTTTACATATATTATCTATTATATTATTGTACTATGACATGAATAAAGCAATACTGAGAGAGATATTCAAAAATCAAAATCAAGATCACGTCAATATTCTACATTAATATTAATTGTACAATCATATATTGTTAGTATTTATTAATACTGACAGTATTATTGACCATGTAAGGTCATCTTAAGATTTGTAATTCTGGGCTTTTCCTTCCAACTTCATTAAGAAAAAGGAAGGCAAAATGTGAATGTGATAATCAATGCTTACAATTACAAATCTAGGATTACGATTCATTTGATGTTATAAATGGTTCAAAGCAATTTTTTCATTAATCAATTAGTAAAATTATTTCTTTCGATTGGCTAATCAAATGCTTCGAAGCATTTGTAGTATCAAATGGACCGCACCTTTAGACATCTAATGTAGACATTCAATATTGAAAACAATAGGATAAACCAAGAAAACTGCGTATGGGAGAGAAGGTATTGACGTTAAAATGACGAAACGCGCGATCCAACGTTCGCTGACGTACACAGTGAGTCACGATCGTACATAGTGATCATCAGGAACGTAATGCATTTGTTTCTTTGAATCGATTGATTTATTTCATCTTGATTAGCTTTCCTAACTGAAGTTCCAATAGTTATCTAGCTTTTTAACTGTGGAATGGAGAGATTTATGATACGACGACGCTACGTAATTTAACTTTTTCTATTTGCAATTCCAGTGATGTATTCGACATAGCGGTATCTTTCGTTCGTGAATACCTGATCAAAGAGAGTTCTTATCTTCCATATTGTGCTGTAATTAAGAATGCTATCGTTATTGAGTGATACAGTATTGCTATCGTGCGAAAATTTTACAAAATATCATATAAAAAATAGACCACTTTAATTAAAACATAAGTTTTATATATTTTGACGATAAAATATTCTTAATCTAAACAAATAATCTAATTATTAAGTCAAAAGAAAAGAAAGAATAAGCGCACCATAAAATTTAATTTCGAAATATAAAAAGGTATAAAATATGCAGTTCAATTATGTATATTTCCCCATAACACTTAAATAAAACGTGTAACATAAAATAATAACACAAAACTGTTTAAAAATTGAAATCATTTATATCACGTTTTCTGTTCTAGTAATAACTTTCTGTTCTAGTAATAATATCAGATCAAAAAAATTAGAATTAATAACGGCCAAAATTTTTAAAAACTTGTCTCCTAGCTTATCCTAACTTATCCTAGCTTTTAGCAGATTAGACTTTCTAATGATCATTGAAAGGGCTCATAACTTAGGGCTCAATGACCTCGCTCATTTCAATAGCATTCTGAAATTAACACTTGAATAGAATAACTGAACAAAAATGAATGCAAACACGGAAAGAACGTTTTGTTGAAGTATCTGAATACTTAATTAGATATCTGAAAATCAGATCTGAAAATAATTTTGTTACACTATTAAAATAATAGGATGTTCAAATATAATGATAATGCAAAAAGGCATTCTAGCAATCAATTTAATAAGTGTCTTATATAATTATTTTCATATAGTCCATCAAAATTTTTCACATATTTCAGTTTTTTTTTTGTGAAACAGTAACGCGATAAAAAAATATATTATTTTTGAAAGAAATTAAATTTGATATGAAAATATAGATGTATAATTCATTTAGAGAAAAAATTGCACGAAATTATTTAATACTATTCCGCAAAATTGATAAAGCGCTATGTATTCTTGCAATTAACACTAACTTACCAGTATGAGTCCTCTTGTGCGCTTTTAAGTGCGAGCTCTTCGTGTAAACTTTGTCGCAGCCAGCAACGTCGCATCTATGAACTTTGCGTCTCTTCAGCGCATCGCCGCATTCGCCATCGACACCTAAATTGCCGCCGTTTCCGCCAACGCCGGCGTTTCCTCTGCCACCCAAACCGATACCCGCTGCTAGCGCCGGACGTTTGTGGAACACGCTATAATCAGATAATTAAATCCATAAAAGTTAATCCTAACGTGAATACAAATAAAAACAGCTTTTGAAAAGTTACATTAATAAAATTATAACATTCAATATAATATTCTTCTTTTTTAAAATTTATTTCATAGCCGAGATCAAATCATAAACTTCAACAAATTGAATAAAATTCTTCTTAATTATAATTTATTTTTATACCTTCTGAGAATTTAATGTTTATCAATCCGACTTATGTCTTTCTCTTGGTACAAGCGAAGAACTCACTCAGTGACCAGTTTTTGATTGTATTAAAGGCAGGTAAAGGCAGTTCAAAATGAAACGACCAAGGAGATACGAAGTAATATTGTCGAAGAAGAAATCAAACACGATTCATAAAACGGCGTAACGCAACATGCCGCGAATTATGAAAGGATCGGTCTTGGGATTGCCTTTTTGTACCCCATCCTCGTAACTATACACTATATATCTGAGATGACATTGATTACGACAAAGAAACGAGCGACAAAAAATTTGCCGTTCCAGTCGTTACCAATATCAATTCTTATATTGAACGAGAGACGTCTTCATCAATTGTTTTGCGCTATAACATGTAGACTCGATTGTGCGACAGATGATCTCTCACTCCTTCTTTTTCTAAGGAATAACTCTCAGTTATTCCTTAAAGCCACAGTGTATTTTACAATATGATATGAACTATTAAAATAATATAAACTATTTAATAATAATTCATTTTTAATATTTCAAAGTTCATTCTAATTTAACCGTATATAAAAGTACATGGGTCAGAGCTACTTTTTCTTAGATCTCAATCCAATAAAAATAATCATAATATCACAAGTAAAAAACGAACCAAACAATATTTAATCTCCACAAGGGAGAAAAGTCAGAGTAATCCAGAGTCACTTTGTAATGATCGCTATGTGATTTTGTGTGATATCTATTTATATAGGGTCTTTTAATAGGGACGCTCGAAATTTGTTAGATCATAGTAGCCAGTTGTTAAAGTGACACCTGTCAAATTTGTTGTGAATTGTTTAATAGTGTATGGCAAATCACTATGAAAGATCATAGTGTTGAGCAACATGTGCAAATCATAAAATTTTATTATCAAAATCAGTGCTCCGTTCGAGAAATGTTCCGCGCATTACGTGATTTTTATCCTCGTCACAACCGTCCTGCCGAATCGACTATTCAACGTTTGATGGCCAAATTCGAGTCAACCGGTTCGATAAATAATCAGTCAACACCAATATGTCGCCGAAACGCAAGGTCTGCTGAAAACATCGCTGCTGTGCGTGAGAACCCATGAGCTGTACGGGAAAACCCGAGGCGGTCAATTTCTCGTCGTTCACAAGAGCCTTTCTTCTTCTTTCTTCTTAGCTTAGACTTCTTCACCTTAGACTTCAACTTAGCGAATTTTACGTCGGGACTTGGGTCTGCATCCCTATAAAATTCAACTGACCCAGGAACTTAAGGTAAACGACCATAGACAACGCCGTGTGTTCGCTGATTGGGTTCTGGAGCAGTTGGAAGTTAACCAAAATTTCGCCAAACAAATCATCTTTAGCCATGAGACCCATTTTTGGATGAATGGATATGTAAGCAAAATTGTTGAATTTGGGACGATACCAATCCGCGAGATACACCAGCTCCAATCCCGAGAAAATCACTGTTTGATGCGGATTTTTTTGGCGGAATCATCGGTCCGTACTTCTTCCAAAACGAAGCGGGCATTGCCATAACCAACGGTTATGCGGGAGCGCTACAGATCGATGATAAGCAACTTCTTGTGGCCTAAAATGAATGATATGGATACCGATAACATGTGGTTCCAACAGGATAGTGCTACGTGCACAGCATGCCACGATGGACATTCTGCACGAGCGATTTGAGGGCATGGTTATCTCGCGCGGCGACGACGTGAACTGGCCACCGAGATCGTGCGATTTAACGCCTTTAGACTTCTTCCTTTGGGGCTATCTTAAATCGCAGGTCTATACGAATAAACCGCAAACTCAAAGTCAACATAACAAACGCCAGCAAATTCAGCCAGATTTATGCGAGAAAGTCATCGAAAATTGGATCGCCCGAATACGTGTCACCAAGCGAAGCCGCGGCGGACATTTGAGCGACGTTATATTCCATACTTAATGCCATAAAATATTCTTTCAAATAAAAAAAAAATTGAGTGGATATCTCACATACAATTCGTTTTATTTATATTTAAAAATCGAGCGTCCTTATTGAAAAACCCTTTATAAGGATTAATATTATACTGTCATTTTTATATTAAAAAAATTTATTTAACATTCTAAAAGTAAAAATGATTAAAAAAGTAATATTAAGGATAGATTAGATATCTATGTTGCGTGAGTAAAAATAAAAATTTATCAAGAAAAAAATTTTTTAAAGACAAGACACTTAAAAAAAATAAGTTTAAATTTGATAATTCTTATCACACAGAGTGTAAAATTATTTACTCTAACAGTTAAAATTTAAATTAGTACAATTTGAGTTTTTCTTTATTGTAAAATCAGTGTAACTTATTTTCCCAGATAATGTATTGCTTTTTCATCTAGATAAGTGTACCAATTTCTGATGTTACTTGTAATGCGAAGTTTTCGTTTCGAGTCGGAGTACCTTTCTCAATAAGTACTCGAAAAACCGAGCGATTCGTCGAAAGCGCGCAATCGGCCGAATGGCATCGGACCAATCGATGGAAACAAGAAAGGTATATTGGATCGGCTCGATCAATCTCAACTTGACGCACTGAATTCTGGTAGGACTTGTTTTTCCACGAAACTCGTACGTGGCAACAATATAGATAGACTCGCGTTTTTTAGGGTGTGCCATATTTGTATCAGTCAATTTGACGCAGTGCAAAATATTATCCTCGAATCATTTATGAAGAAAGAAACAAGATAAGCACCGAGAGGTAATCTGAAGGAATTACATAAGTATCGAAAATTTTGATGCTTTTAAACGATCGCAATAAATTCGACTCTGATTATTTTAGATTTAATCACGTTGAATCACAATTTTTCCTGAATTTTCAATATGCTTCTTATACTCCGGACTATTAAATTCATATTTATACTCACAATTTGAATTATTTTTAATCATTTCTAAACCGCCACAGCTCCTACTTAATACGTCGTTAATTTAATTAAAACAATGAACGATTTTATTCAAGCAGTGTATTAAAACTAAAACACAAAATAAATGTATTAAAATTGACTCAAATTTAGTTTATTATTTATTAAGTACATATGTGGATATAATATATTGTTTACTTTGAAGCTGAGCAATTTAATTTTGACACACACAGAAGTCCAAAATGACAAAATATTTAACTCAAAGGATTAGATATTACTAATATTATGCTTCTTTGATATCTAACAATGTATTCATTTTGTTATCATTATAATTTTACTATTTAACGTAATGGCTCGTCGACGTGAAGTTATTCTACTTGAAAGCGATATTTTATATAAATTCACATCGGAACAATAAATTACGGAACGATACTAATCTGCAACGTGCGATCCGGGCCGTGATCGAGAATTGGAGAAGTTTTAAACTGGCTAGATAAAACGATGTCGGTACTGACGCGTTCTTACCCGCGCCGTATTTCATCGAAGCTATGTGAGGGCCTTCCTCGTACCATTCACGCTATAAACTAGAACGGCGTGTTGCGCGAACTGACATAAATCCGTTCCCAGTCGCGATAATCCGGCTCGCGTCTACCTCAATCCGCCCCTCAGAAAGTACCAGCTATGTGTCTTTGTTCATTCGTGTTTCTCTCTCTGTCGACACATAAACGCCATGGAAAATTAATTATTCGCTGTACTTCAATATGAACTAACAACTGCATATTGCCTCCTAACATACTTTTCTAACGATCTTGCTGTATACGTTACAGTCCGTTAACCCTCGCGTTATAATGGCGAGAAGACCGCACGTTTGCGAGCCACGTCGCAGAAACGCATCGCAATGTATTTTAAACGAAAAACTACGAAACTAACTAGTAAAATCATGCACAGTTGCACTCTATAGACGGCTTCCTACTGTAGACAGAAGTTAAAATCTGATTTGTCAAAATGTGACAGGAACATTTATGTAATGTCATTTACTGAAAATTAACTAAGTAAAACTTAGAAAAGTTAATGTGGTATGATAGAAAAATTGTAATCACTGATCAGCTAGACATAATAAAGTACGGAAACAATGTTTTTGCTGAATTTAAAAATGTAACTAGATACTAGATTTAATTATGTTAGATTATCAAAATAATTATAATAGATTTAAGCTAGAATATCAAAATTTTTTGCAGTATTATCATGCTTAAAATTCTTATATAATTATTTTTCCAACAAAAACTTTCACATCTGTATCTAGCAAAATTTTTAAATATTTCAACAAAACTGTTCTTTCTGTGCGACAATTTAATAGACAGACAAAAAACAACTGAGAAGTATGTATATATTTGTTATAAAATGTACTGGATTGTGTGTTTGCAAGTAATGTTGTACTTTTTAAAAGATTTTAGAGAATAAAAATTAATTTAATTCAATGCAAAATATAATCATATCAAAACATCTCTATATAAACTAATTAAATGAGAAATTTATCTTAATATATATTTTTCTATGCGGCGAATTCGCAGATTTTTCACAAAGAATGTCCACAACACATGGATATTAGGAGTCGTGTTGCGTGTGTATGTAAATTACTCCATTTAAGATGTGTTCAACGTACACATAGAGATAAAAAATATACACAAAAGCTGCAATTTACATCGGATGTGATTTATAATTATTTCTTCATCATACGTGAATTAAGATAAAAATGACTATATAAAATTCAAATAAAGAACCGTATAATCGCTTACCAGATATTTACTAAATTCTTGAATAAATTTAAACTTAAAATGATTCTCACACGTCTTTTCATATTTTTAGATAACGATCAATTTTTCCAACGAACTAAAACCGCCAATTGAAAGATCCGTTTCAAGGATAAGGGCCAAACAAAGCTCGTGCGCAACGCGCCGTATAGATACGCTGATTTGCAAAGAGCGTATAATGGATCGGCGTCACGCTAATTGGGCGAAAGGAGCGAGTCGAAATTACTTAGGCGCGTGCTTGAAAGAAATCGTGACGGGACGTGTAAAATGAGGTTTGTTAGCGTGCGCCGGGTGTCACGAGATTACTATGTTTCTTAGTGTGTGTCAGAACACGGTTTCTATAATGTTAGATGGATCGCGGGAGAAGCATGGGCACAATGGAAACGACAATCGCGCGGGTGCGCGGCGAGAGCAAATTAAACGAGATTTACAGCGAGCGCACGATCTCGTCCTATTAACCCTGGACATACTTATGCATTCGATGAAATACGACTATACGTAAGAATCACCATCGTGAATGAGTACCCTGCTGCTTTCGACCGATTGTAAAGCGATAATAAAATCAGTCTTTGTATTTCGAATGGCACAGTTAATAAATTTAAACACACGTATATTTCTGCATTGTCGTGCGTTTACTTTGCACGTCTTCATTCTGAACAGTTTAAATGTATACATATAAATACATACAGTATCCAACAAAAAAAAATAAAGACAATTAAATTAATTTAATTAAATAAACAACGTTTTTCTTAGTATAGAGATACTTTTGTTACGTTATTTAAATTGGCTGTGGCACTTTCAATATATATGTTTTAAGTTTTACACGTGCGAATTCTCCCTTAGATGATCTCTTAGATTCTCGCGAGAGAAAATTTTTTAAATTAGAATTACCAGAGACACTAGCGGGACATTAAATTATTTCCCGCATTATCCATCCACAATGCGGACTTGTTTAGCATATATCGTTACATGTTATGCTGGCGGCAATATCAATTATCAATTAATCATCAATTTTTATTACGCGCTCTCAATCACACTGTACCCAGCCTTAACGCTATTCTCCTTTCAACGCTGTTCTCTCGTCTTCAAGCAACGCGGACACGCCTGTCTAAGTGGGAGACGCAACAGGTGAATAATAATACTTACAGAGAAGCGTCCTTTATCCTCTGCAACGCGAGAAGGGCCGCAGTAGGGGAGATGAAGACAGACTCGGGTGGTTCCATCATGCAGACCGATACGTCTCTTTCCCGATCTCTTTCTCTGTCCCTTTGCCTGTCGCGATCGCGTTCCCTTTCCCGATCCCGCACCTCCCTCTCTCTGATCGCGGATTCTCTTTCCTGTTGACGTTCCCTCTCGTTCTCGCCGCTCCTTTCCCGCACCCTCTCGCGATCCCGGTTCCTCTCCCGGCTTCGATCACGATCATGATCTCTGTCCCACGCTGTTTCGCCCAACGGTGGCAAAGACGGGGACGCTGCAAAAAAAATATATTTCCTCCATTTATCCCTGCTTGCTTGCTTGCTAGAAAAATGTTAATAATAACAATAACTTGATTGCGTACATACAAGATTGCTTTATGATAAATCGGATAATTACAAAGAGCTGAAAAATATATATTGCACGCAAAAGGTGAGGGACACCATCTATGATGCCTATCTATATAATAATAAAAACATGATGATCAGAATGCAAGATGGATAAAACGTGAAATACGTAGAAAGTAAATAATTGTATTTTGTTTTAACATGAATTATTTGAATTCAAATTGCAGAACGAATCTTAACATTTATCAATAAATGGGTAATTTATACAATAAATAAATTTATATAAATAAATTATCCATTTATAAGAACTTGCAGCTACGGAAATTTATGATTAATCCAAACGGGATTCTATAAGAGAGATCTCCCGATTTAACGGAAAGCATGATTCACTGCATACGCGATGGCGATGTTAATATTCGTTTTCTAATCTAAGGGGTCGGATTACACTGAGGAATATTTTTGTATAAAGAGGAAGAAGTCGTTCTCGCAGATTGGAAACCTATTTCTGAAAACCGGTACCACCTGCCGTCTAACTGATTACGGTATTTTACATAATTACGCAGTATCTCTCGCACCTTGTAAGGAGCGTGCCGTATTTCGAGTAATAGCTACTATCGCAAGATGCTCAAAAGTAAAATCACGAATAACGATGTTCCGAGAAGATATCGGATACAAGTGAGATAAAGGAGCAACGTGCATTTTTTTTTATTATATGATATCTACGCGTTTGCCACTTTATGCGAACGTGCCGTGGCACGTCACGGTTCTGTGCCCTCGATCCATCAGCGATCAAGGATCGAAGGTCGATGTCAGGCGAGTACGATGTAGCTCATGCAACTTCTCGTGAATAAATCAACGGAACGAATAAAGCGCAAGCGTTCAATCCACGAGATCTCCCAATCCCATGCGACGGTGTGTTACAAATCGCTTTATAATCTCTTTTTACAGAATTGCACGAATAATCGGACTTGAAGCTTAAACTTTGCTTATCATTACGATCGCGAGATTTTCTGTGAAATTTCGCGACTATCATGAATCGTTTCCACGTAAATTTCTATATTCTTCAAAAATTGGTAGTTTATTACCGTGTTACATAGCATAGCATTGCAATTTACTTCGCTATCGAGAGAGTTTTGACGACCTTTGACCCGTTGATATCGCGATCGACCAACGTTGAATCTGGTCGCTGCATATGTATATCTTGCAGCACGTTTTGCGATTTGTAAGCCGATTGACAAGCATGTTAAATGCCCGTGACATTACTGTTACTAATTAGTAGTCGCGTTAGCAAGGCAATACATTCGCGAGATCGAGCAGAAAGATGCGGCGGCTTTGCGAGACTGCTGTCGATCGTATTGCCGATAATATTTTGACTACACGTCTTTCATTCATCATAGAAATCGCTTCCTTCATCATCTCTTTTAATTGAAGTAAATTTGCAAGTTCATTTCGATGGTTTACCTGCATATGCGATCATCATGCAATTTCGATTACACAAAACCGCCGAGTTGTTTTGATAATTCAAAAATTCCTTTGATTTCGTTTATAGTCTATAGGCATGAGTGATAAGAAGATTCAAAGTATTATAAAAACTCGTTTTAAATAATAATTTTGTTTTAATAAATTTCTTTGGAACGTACAATGTGCTTAATGATGATTTAACTCAAAACTATTCTTTTTTGGAGTGGAAGCTCACTTTAAAGAATGAAAATTGAATCAGTCTTGAAAAAGAACGGCTCAATTTTCAATTTTTAAGAGTGAGATTTTACTCTTTAGAAACTCACTCTAAAAATTTTAGAGAGTACTCATTCATTGTTCACTTCAAAAGATGAATAAAAATTATCAAAGAAATGAAGAAAGAACAATTTTAAATACATTTTAGTTAGCGTTCGAAACATTCGCAAGCATCATTTCATCCTTGTTAATTATCAAATGTTAAACAAGAATAAAATGATGCTTACAAGCATTACAATCAAGTGGAACATATCTTTTGCTGAAGTATCTAAAAAATTAATTAGCAAAAAGTTTCGATATTTTGAATATCATACTAAAAAAATATATATTAAATTTTAATAAATATTAAATATATATGTATTTATTTGATACAAGAATTGATGAATTTGATGTAACTTTATTTATTTATCGTAAATAAATGTTAAGTTAGTATTATTTAAACAAATATTTATCAAAATTTATTATAGTACATTTTTTCTCAGTATTATTTTGATGGTCTAAAATTATTTTCAGTTCTGTATCCAATCTAAATTTTTACTGCAATAAAATTGTTCATTTCATTTCATTAATAATGAAAATTATTCTTTGCCATTAATGATAAATAATATGACGATGATTTGTTCTCGATACGCATCTAACCGATCATCAATTATTTTGTCATGGCAGAAATCTCTGAGCGATTTGAAGGCGGTTAAGCGTCTTCGAATCGTATCAAGGAATCATTATAATTTCAGTTGATCGAACCACGATGTAACAACACAGTAACAGTATTATTAGCCGCAATTTCCATGCGCCGGATGGGGCGGTTTCGCTTAATTAGCCGCTGCTTCGGACATTTTCCTTTTCTTCCTCTGAAGTCTCATTCAGGATGTCTCGTTATGACCATTAACTCTTCGCGTAATTCTATAGACCCATGATCTTCATTATCTAATGGAGAACGCAGTCGTCACTACTGGAAACGATGCGATGTGACAGAGCTTCACCAGTCGGTGTCTTGCGTTTCACTCTAATCGTTTTTTTCTCGTTTTCTTTTTCCCATCTAGCTATTAACGATATCTGATGTTAAAATATAATAATGCTTGTAATTGGCATATGAGATGACACGTTTAATTATGCTTCTATAAAAAGAGGTTAGCTTCCGGTAAGAAGTTAAATTAACGATTAAGAAATAGAATTCGCGCAGACAATCTAGTTCACTCATAACTCTAGATTAATAATATATATATATATATATATATATATATACCATTTCTTTCCATATTATACTATTTATAATACATATATGCAAAGAAGGAAAGATTTAATTAAAAAAATCTAATTAATTTTGATCGAATATGTGGTTATAAATTTGAACTCAGCTAACTTGAATTTTGTGTAATGATATTACAGTTGAAATATGTAGATACAATCATTCATAATTGCGTATACATTTAGAAATCGCCCTTCTTTAATTTATAAAATTATGTAAAATTATATCAAATCATAGGATTTTGATTTTATTTTTCGAAAAGAATCTCCTAAAAGATTTTATTGTTCAAGGAGAAAAATCCTCTCAAGGATTTTATTCTTCAAAAAAGAATCTGAAAGATTTTATTCTTCGAGGAGAAAAATCCTCTCAAGGATTTTATTCTTCGAGAAGAAAAATCCTTCTTCCGCGATATCCTCACTGTCTTCAAAATTGTTAATTACTTTAAATCTCAGCGTGTTTGTAATAAACATCTTCTTCTGTTGCTGAATTACCATACCAATGGTGAGACCATCCCTCTTGCGTTCGCTATATCATCGCCTCGCCCACGCCAGCGACAGGGTTAATCCTAAGCATTAACAGTAATACGTGGTCTTAGCATGTTTTGCCTTTCTGTCCGTTTCACCTTCATCTTCCCTTTAGGAACTCGCTCGTACTCTTGCGAGGTCTTTACTCTTAATTTTTTCACTTCTTTTTTCTTTTTTCTTCGCGCATAGGTATTCGTTCTCTCTCTCTTCTTCTTGTCCGCGTAAGGGAACATCAAAGGGGGTAATTGATAATGTTAAACGCCGGGGTTAATCCATCGATTTATGAGCAGAGTTTGCACCGTAAATTTTTTAAAATCCGCCAAATTGAGGGATAATCATCCGACGTTAATGCCTCGCTGTTAAAGATCGCCGCGCGAAGTCGGAGGTTTGATTGAGAGAGATAAGTAGGAGTTCGAGAAGGTTTATAGCGCTTCGCGTGTCCAGTGGCAAATAAAAGAACCCCACTAATCCGCCAAGAAAAAGAGGGGGTTGTCTGAATCGGCTGAGAGAATCGATCTAGCGTTAGATGCGGTGCGCGGGCGTTGAAGATAAAGCGCTTGCCTCGTGACCCGGAGATAAAGGTAGTCACTCGTTGTAGGATCTTGCGTTTGCAACGATGCGATTTAAGTTTCGCGACTTTTGAATCACGTACTAATCCATGACGGTGACTTGTGCTTAGGAGCTTATACGTGTTTAGATAAATATTAACGTAAAAATAGATATAACGTAAGAATATAATAAGGATGAAAGTGTTAAACATGAAAAGAGCTTTTGAAAGACCTAAATTTTGCTCGATGTAGATCTGAAAATAATTTTGTTGGACCACCCAAATAATGAAAATTAAAAAATAATGAGCAAAAGTAAATTTAGTATTCTAAAACAATTAAAATAAAAAAATTAAAAAATAAGTTTGAGGTTCTAACAAAATTATTTTGATGCTCCAATAAAATTATTTTCAGATTTGATCCAAAAAAATTTGGATCAATAATATCGTTCTTTCCAATTAGCATTGCAGTAATAAAAATAATTATATATAAAAATTAAAGAATATTGCATATGATTGAACGATTGAGCAAGATTTAATCTAGAATTGATGATGGTTTATTGGATCCACTCAATTATAAATTCCTTTGTAAAAAGTGCTAAGTTCAATTTTTTAAGTTACACTTAAAAATTTTGATATTCTTATTAAAATATGCTTAGGATTCATTCCTTTTTATTCAAATTATATCATTTTGATTTCTTAAATTAATGTTTTTTATTAATGTAAATTAAATAGATTTTATAGAGCCAGCTTCAATGAATGATTTTGGTTAAGTTACTTAACAATAAGTTCGGAAGGTTAATAATGGCTTCCTATTTATTGACACAAGCTTTATTCGACACGAACCTCATTCTATCTTTCTCGACATTCAGAGAATAACAAAGACAGAACAACATTTATGTTACCAAATGGAAAGCATCCATTGAAGTTGAATTCAAGCGATTACTAAAAGGCATCAGTTTTTTTTTAACAAAATAGAAAGACGATTTCGAACACATCTGTGTCATTCACGAGTGAACGATTTGCAGTTCCTGTTTACTCCATGCTTCGCGCCCGGCAACATCCATTATTACGCGTCGTATAATCCAGCGGGTGGGCGCATTAGCTGCACGGAATATGCGCGAGTGTTCGCGTGCGCGTGCATAGGATGGAAGGTGGGTGGACATGCCACCCGCGTTGCGGAACTCGTTAAGCTTTATGTGTTTTCAATTAAGTTTCCGGGCCCGCGTACACGCGGCGCGTAGATTAGCGCGGGCGGCCGTGCGCTTGGGTCGATTAATCGTCGAGTATTATCTCTCATCCCTCGTGCCGCGGGGGCCACTACGATGTTTAGAAAATTTATCGATGGCGGTTCGTTGTACAAAGCACCGGTTATCCATCAGGTGCGAAGATAACGCGCGCGATAACGCCTAAACGTTATTCCACGCGAAGTGCCGTAAGTCTATCCACAGAATGTTCGCAGCTCGGAAAGGAACCCACGGATGGGATCGCTGAACTTTCACGCCGATATCTGTGTTTTGTAGGAAAAAAGGAAGAAATTCGCGTGGGCTGAGACAATCGGAGATACCGGTGGGTGTAGTCGAAGTGAACATTTTATTTAGATTATTTAATTATGATAAAAACAGAATAAAAGATATATACATATATTGACGTATTATTATTTAAGACTTATTATTTAAGATGACCGATTATGGCTGCGACATGTGTAGAAATATACATTATTTTCTGTAACTAACTAAATTTTTAGATACTTTAGCAAAATCGTTTTCTCTATACATTGTAAAAAATAAATTAATAAAAATGTCGGTATATTAAATTAAAAAATTGTATAAACAAGAATAATTGTGTTAAAATGTGTACAATGTAATACTTCTACAAAAAAGAATTTTAAAAAATTGCAACTATCATAATTTAACTATAATTATAATAATCTATTTTCGATGTCAATTTTATATTTTTTGTTAGACCTATAAATATAATTGTTATTATTAATATTATAGAGTAATAATTATAAAAATGGAGCCCTAGCCATAATTATTTTACTATAATATGCAAGTGCAGTCGTAAATATCCAAAGATCTTTCTCTTATTGTTAATATGATTTCACGCGCCACAAAATGCACTTAGTTTGCATGATAGAAATCATTCTGGAAAAAATTAAAGTTCATTTTTCGTCGTATTTATGGCTTCAAGACTGTGTCACGCGACTTGCGTGACGCAAACGTGGCATGAACGATTATTTCTTTGTTAAGCCATATATTGACGTGTCTTTATTATAATTAAATGCAGTCTCGTGTATTACGCTAATTGACAAAGACGTAATTGCAATAGTGATAAAAGTAAACTCGAAATGCAGTTATATACATCAATTTCTTGCTCGAAATCGCGAAATAGCCGTTTCTCGCTTCTTATATTTTCGTTGAAGTATAGGTACATTACGCGTAAGAGATAGACGACATATTGCAATTCATTGTTCAGTCACAATAATGTTTTATTAGAATCTAAAAAGTCAAATAAGATTCTTTATAAAAAAATTATTCCGATCTTACTAATCACCATTATCGATTTCAATTAATACAGGGAAAAATGTACATGATGTACATGCGAGAGTACGAGAAGTACATTATTTATTAAGGGAATACTGGATAGCGAATTACTGATTTACGCTCGGCTATCTTCGAATTGTTTTACAGAATCGTAAAAATCTTGTATACAATTAAAGTATACAATTAAAAACATGTTAAGGAGTAAGTGAGAATTATCAATTTTATGCTAAGAATGAAAAAAATATAAAAAATTACATTTAATATTACTTATATTTGCACTTATTTTATATCAACTCACAATAATGTTTGATTAAAAATTCTGTAAATCTTATGTGCGAAACCTCCAATGCTACTACGCAAATTACACTATTAGTGTCAAATTTAATCTAATTTAAATCGCCACTGCTCTTATTCAATATATCGTTATTTTATATTGTTATATTAGAACAATTAAATTAACTATATAATGTTAAATTTAACCCAATGTGAACTGCTTAACTCTGTTGCTTTATTATAAAATAACGATATATTGAGTAGGAGCAGTTGCGACTCAAATTAGATTAAATTTGACACTACAGATTTAATAATGTATACGAAAAATAATACAATATTGATAAAAATAAGAATAAAAACCTATAAAAAAGGAATTTAGGTTGAAGTGCTTTTATACACATGTACACATAAAATATGTAAAGAATGATAAGCAGAATGGTAATTGTATTTGGCAGTAGATGTTCGATCTGGCAAAAGATAGAGCGGTAGAATATGTTAAAAAAGAACAAATGTACGCATTTGAGTGAGCTTGAACGATAAGGAAGTTGAATTAAAGATTTCATCATTATCGGTATTTTTAATTTGGAATTGATGAGTCTATCGACATCGATCAAGTCGCGCCGGCATCTCTTTAATAATTCAGAAGATATCGAAAGAGCAGTGAGAATCGACCGCTCATAAAACACAAACGTATGATGACATCTAAATTAAGATATGCAGAAGATATATCGATTTATATGCGCGTTGCATTAATGCAAACTTTTACGACAGCGCCCACTATTGCCTCGCAATAAATTGTAACTTCGTTATCATGAGTATCGTTCCTTTTTTTTATATGTGCCATAAATATTATGCTATCAAAATTAATGCGCGTGCATATGCATGCGAATGAGTTTTTGTAGTCGTTAATGTAATACCTTTTATTTGTACGCGGTTCTTGCTGAATGTAAAAGTATCGTGTAACGTTAATAAAAATCATGACACACGCGATATATTATTATCGCGCGAATACAACTTTGTATAGCTTTACTGTTTATTTACGAAGAATGATAAATATTAAACTTTTTCATATATATCTTGCACCTTTAAAAATAGAAACCTTGTTTTCAATAAATATTTTTATGTTTACATAACTCACATATTTTTATCGCATGTATCTTTATATACGATGGATCACATTTACAAAGTCAGACAGATGCGTGCTTACACTGACATTGAGAGAGTAAAATGATTGCAATTACTATAATTTAACTATAATTTACAGTCATTTTTGGGATAATTATATAGTTGTTTTAATCATGCATATATAGTCAATAATTATATGCTAATAATAAATACACACTGCTTGATATCTTTAGTTTTTCTTAACATTTTTTTAGTTATTATTATCACACAAATAGTAAGTAAATTTTTAAGAAAATAATTTTATTCACTTTGATTTCGATTATACTTATTAAATAAAAATGTTTATTTTAGTACAATTTTTCATGTATGAGAGAACTACACATAAAAAATGATCGTTGTAGTAGTAATAATCATAAAAATAAAGCACCTAACCATAATTATTTCATCATGCAATTATAATCACAAATACCAAATATTTTTCTCTCACTATTGCATATATTAAACATGATGTGGAACACGGAATTAAGAAACAATTTTGCTGAAGTTTAAAAATTTAATTAAAGATTTAAAAATATTGGACAAAATACATAGGGAATGCCCAAGATGGTTGTTTGAATAGCAAAACTTTTGCAACATTGCTCATCATGCTTAAGTTTTTTACATAATTATTATAATCAAACAAAATTATTTTCAGATCTATATCTAGCTAAATTTTTAGATACTTCAATAAAATCGTTGTTTCCATATACGGAAAGATTCGTGTAATTAGAGCCACGCTAAGAAAAAACTCACGAGACAACGCTCTTATTCATGCGTCAGAACAATAAAGGACAACTGAATGAACGACCAAGAAATATATGGTCTAGGTGAAAGCGCGGGAGTTAACCGTTTTGAAGATAAGTCTCTTGCAGGCAACGTTCGAATTGTTCCACCCACGCCAGTCGCGCATAAAACGTTCGTAGAAATGAGCGAGAGAAGCCTCTAATCGCGCAAAGCAATGATGCAGCAGATGGATGAGCCGGTTCGATTCATAAGACTCATAAGATCGAAGAAACGAGACAAGACAAATACCGGTTAATTGGGAATTTGTTAAGATGGATGGATATCTTATTATCTGGCATGCGGTACTGTCTAATACGAGAGGATCGCACAGTTGATGCATGAACTAGAGAGACAGAAAGATTAGGTGAATGGCAATCAAAGTACATTATGGGCATTAACAAATATGGCTTGGGCCGTCGCGACGCCCATGATTAATCGAGCTCGAGAAAATCGCCGCGTCGGAATGCATTGCCGACATAAAATGTTACCGGCCACGTGGTCACAGTCTTGACTCGCCAGAACCAGTCACGAATAATGATATCAAAACGGATGGTCACGAAAGGTCAAAATCCCGAACATCGAACTTCATGAACTTCAGATGGTATAATTTATGTTCATTATAAATCCGCAGGTCATTATCGTTATTAGTAGAACAGTTACTTAGCACTTTACAGTTTATGAATTGACTATTATCAGATGTTTATTTAAACATTTCTTTTGATTGTCAAATTATTACATATTTAGAATTTCGAATGAGAAATATCCTTTACATATAAAATTTCTAATATAAAGTTTATATTGTTATACATATAATAAATCTGAGATTACTATTTACTTATATAAAAGTATTATCTCAAATATGGCAGACTATAGACAGATATATAATATAACGAGATAAAAACAGTTGCACAATATAGAAAGAAAGTAAAAATTGGAAAACATGATTCTCTGTACTTTTAATAATCCTCTATAATCTGTAGCAGCAAATCCTGTAATTAAGGCGAATTTCGGGAACCGGATCGCTCGCAATTGAAACTCGTGCTTTACGAGGACGAGCCCACCGCTCTGATACCTTCCGGGCTGAAAATGAATTATGCAAGTGATGGCGCAGATCGAAAATTATGGTAACATCTCACTTGAAGCAAATATACCCGGCAGATTCTCTACCTTGTGATCAGGCTCAGGATTGAAAGTGAAATTCGTTTGACGATTGTTATGTATGTTTAATGAAATAAGCATTATATTTATCAGTCATTTTCTTTTTCCCGAAACTGTCACGAATTAATTCAGTTATTAGTTAATTAGCTAATTTTATGTTGTTAGAGAGGTATCTCATAGTCCATTCTTATTTTGAGACTATCTTAAGTAATGCTTTAAGATATTAATACAGAGCCCTTTGATTGACTTATGACATCTTAAGACCGTACTTAAAACAAATTAAGAATAAGAATCGACTATGAATATCGACTATAAATATTTTTTTCAGATTTTTATAGTCTGGAACAATATAAAAATTTGCACTAAAGTTCCGTCCGGAAAATTCCGTTGTGAACAAAAGATGAAAATTTCACATTGCCAACAAAAGATCAAATTACAGTAAAAAAGAAATATCCTCAAAAGTTGATCCTCAATTCTTATTTTAATCCGGATAGAACAAAGAAAGAAACTTTGAGTTTTGTCGAATTTCCAGCACTAAAAGCGATTGGAAAGTCTTTAAATTCGCATTAAGAAACTCAATACTCGTTGCGAATATCGTATATAAAGGAGGGAATACTTTTATTAAAGTATCTAAAAAATTTAGCTATAGATATAGATCTAAAAATAACTTTGTTTTTGGATTATCAAAATAATTATTTAGGATCCTCAAACTGATTGCTGGAATGTCAAAACTTTTTGTAGCATTGCCCTTCATGCTTGACTAAACATTTGAATGAAATTATTTCACTTAACATTTAACAGCTATAAGTAGATTCTTTTTTCAGTGTAGCTAAATTTTTAGATATTTCAGCTGTCCTTTATGTGTACACTTATGAAGTTCTCGAAATAACATACAGAGATCGCAGAATGTTTGGCAGACAGGTACTTCAATTTTCAATGTAACAAATGTTTCCGTGCAGGCTAACTGTGTTGAACTCGATCGAAATTCACTAATAATTCAGCTTGAAGCTAGTTTGGCTACCTAGCATGAATCTCAAATAGCACTGCAGTGATACAATCTCGCATTGATAAAATTCAAATTATTGAAAAAATTCATACACACTTCTTACTATAATGTGAATGTAGAAATATATACTTTCTAATATATAAAATCAAATAAAACCTAAGATAAACTATTTTCACTTTCCCTGCTTGTATGTTGTTCTGTAATTAATCAATTAAGAGAGAGAATTTATTTATTGCAGTCTGCCGGCAATGTTAAACTTTAAAGACACAGTCGATGTTCTGAAACTATAATGTGAATTTTGAATGAGAATAGATAAATTTAAATTCGTAAGAAAAAAACAAGTAAGATATAATCTAACTTCTATTAATAAAAATTTGTTGTGTTGAATTGTGCTTCCACAGATATGTAAAATTTTTTTCAGATTTTTATAGTTTGGAACAATATAAAAATTTGCACTAAAGTTGCAGGAAAATTCCCGGTTGTGAATAAAAGAATGAAAGATGAAAATTTCACATTGCCAACGAAAGATTAAATTAACAATAAAAAAGAAATATAATTGATTCTCAATTCTTATCTTAATCCGAATAAAACAAAGAAACTTTGAGATTTGTCGAATTTCCAGGACTAAAAGCGATTGGAAAGCCTTTAAATCCGCATTAAAACGAAACTCAATGCTCCGTTGCGAATACTGCCGACGTTAGCGATTACGGACATACGTCGTAGACTTGTCGTAATGTTCACTTGAGCCAAGGGGAAGACGTATAAATTATGGAGGTGCCGATACTTGATAAATCTATCGGCAGGTGATAGACGAGTCGAGGTGGCGCAGGTCGGCCATGTACCAAGCCGTCCAAGCGCATCCTAGCAATAGGTTGCAGCGCATGCTGTTCCCTTGCATGCCGCACCTTCACCGTCTTCAGGTGAGACATGCTGAACGACAGCAAAGTCCCTTGATTCGCTCCTTCTTCCGCGCACGTTGACTATCCCTGTTCTGTGGCTCTGGTGATTGCGGGAACCCACAGGTCAATTCCGAGGCTCGATTACGCGTATCGATGACTATTAGGCGCGGTTTATTCATAGCTCAGCTGGCTCTGTCTGTCTCGGTCGTAGTTCACTGCATCGCGATAACCTCTTGCCTGCCGTCACCCGTCAGACTAGGAAGTGGGACAGGTGACAGCTGGTTACAAGGGAAATGAAAGAATGTTGATCTGAGAGAATTTTTCGCGGGACTTTAGCTTGAAAATGTAATCAATTAATGTAATAATAAGAAGGATTATTACATCTATATTTCAGAATTATCCCTTCTACAAAATTATAATGGAATTTAGTTTTTTCAAGGACTATAATTTTGAAATATAGCTTTTCCATAATTTTTTTAAAGTATATAGGCATATTAAATATATATATATATATATGTGTGTGTGTGTGTGTGTGTGTGTGTGTGTGTGTGTGTGTGGTGTATAAAATATATTGAATAAGCTTTACAATTAAAAATCTGAAGAAAGAAAATCATGCAAAATATGTTTATCATTTATTCTTAGTCTATCAAATTCTCTTTTCTCTTTTTGACCATATCACAAAGAATGATTTTGCTGAAGTATCTAAGATTTAGTTAAATATAGATACAGATCTGAAAATAATTATGTTTGGATCACCAAAATAATTATAAAGGATGCTTAAACTGCTAGAAGATTAAAACTTTTGTAATATTGTCATCAATGTTTAAACATTCTACATACTTATTTTGATTCGATGAAAATCATTTTCAGATACTTTAGCAAAATTGTTCTTTCCGTCAATCAGAAAAAAGAAATCGTTATCAAATCACTTAAGACATCTGAAAATTGTTCGATTATTTGAAAGCAATTTGTACACTTCAAGGTGTAACGATTGCACAAGCGTTTTTTTAAGTAAGTATTCCTTCGAGACAGTTAATCTTTAGCTAAAGAAATCTCTCATTGCACATATATTCAAATCATGATCGCGCTCGCTTTATCGTCGATATCCAGATGGTGTATCATTCATGCGAAAGGTTGCACAGACAACAACGTATTGGAATAACGTATGCTGAAGATTCAATTCTTATGTCACGGAAATCTACATACAAAGTATCATTGGTTATTATAAATATCATCCACAGTAATGAACTGATTTCAACGCTGATTAACCTTTCGAATATTCTTTTTTGTACAAGAAAAAAAATAGGATTTGCGGATATCTTAAGTTTAATTTTACAATTACATCATTATGTCATTCACTAAAGTCAAAATGTCAAATGTCTGAATAATCGTCTAGCGATCTCATCTGGATAAATTTACCCACATGTTTAGTATAATAACGAAGCCTTCTTTCAATTTTCAAGCATATGCGATATCTTCTAATTTTATCTAACTGTATCCATAAACGTAATAGGTATAGACTGCGCAGTCTCTGATCTTAGCACCTGTACTCCGTTAGAAAGAATATCATTCTTGAATTCTTCATCAGCGTCTCTTTTCAACTCTATAACATCTTAAATTCGATACTCGAGAGAAAGCGAGCGAGCGAGCGAGAGAGAAAGAGAGAGAGAGAGAGAGAGAGAGAGATTATGATTCAAGCTACCTCACTCTTTCTAAACCGACAACTTCATAGGAATGTGCAGTCTATTCTTATTATTATCCATGCCTGTAGCGCGTCTCTTTCGCAAACGTCTCATTTAGCTCATCTGGCTTTCAATTGCGCAACGAAAATGAGAAACAGCCGTTTAATCTACCGCCAGAAAAATTATGAAGTCTTCAGACTGCGCGGCGTTGTCGCAGGTGTTTAATCTTCGCGAGAACTAGCGCAGGCGTGTTTCACCTGTGTGCTGAACCGAGAAGAAGAGGAAGAAGAAGAAAACATGGAGGAAGGTGCGCAGAGAAGAGCACGCGCACGGCATATGGATTTCTCCTCGGTACGGCGTGCGGTCAATAAATTTGCAATTTTTCCGCGCGCGCGGTCGGCTCTTCCCATCACCCTACGCCCGCGTCCGCAACCATTCCGCGGGACTTTCTTCCACTTTTTTTCTTTCTCTCTCTTTTAGACGATGCATATACATGACGCGAGTTGCGAGAAACTGCCGCGCGACCCAGGAAAAGGGACGGCGGGTCGCGATTACACGAATAATAAATTAACGTGCACGACCTTATCGAGGCGTATAATTCATCACGAAGGTTACATGCGCGCGCGACCTGACTCCGCAACGCGCGCGTATTTGCGCCGCGCCGTGCGCCTGCCGTCGAGACCCGATATGGCGGTTTTGCACATTAACCGCGTAAAACTCTAATGGCACCCGACCCCTTACACCTGTAATACGTACGGCACGGCGGGCGATGTGAAAGTTCGGAGCACGGAAGGAGGCTGAGCCGGGACAAGGTAAACGCTCGTTAGGCTCCGAAGACGCGCACATCGTTAGAGGAACGATGTATTTCCCGGTCTACTTGGAATACTCTTCTGTCAGAGGTAATGACTTTTCACAAAGAATACGCTGTAATGATATTAACCCTTGACTTGCGACGTTAATACCGCTTTCTTCTATTAATCTATTATATTTCCATATGCCACGCACGAGGAGTGCGAAGATACTCGTCATACTATCAATCAAGAGACGACGTCTTAACTTCAAACTAAATGAATGCTTATAAATAATATCGAATAACAATAAAGAAATGAAAGACAAAAAGACTAAATCGATACCACTTATGATTGATATGCTGATAGTTAAGGATTAATGATTGCACAAAATAGTAAAAAAGATTTTGTTAAAAATATCATCGTATGAATGATTGTAAATAAATTAACGAATATATGTATAGTATAAAGAGAAAAAGGTGTTTGGTATTTGTATGACTATAATTGTTTAGTAAAACAATTGTAGTTATAAAAAATATATTAGAACCGAAAATGATATTATAAATAATAGTCATTTTGGATATTCTTTGATATAAATACTATAAGTACAATTATAATATTATATTAACAGCAGTAATAAAAATGTAACTCCTAACCATTAATTATTTTATCATACAATTATAGTTATAAATACCAAAATACCTCTTAGAGAATCAATTAGAGAATTCTAAGAGATAAAGCGATAAAATAAAGAAAATATAGAACTGAAATAACTTTGTGACAATTGTTAAAGATATATTCAAAATACACACTTATATATAGCTAAAATGTACATTTTGCTAAAGATTTAAATCCGGATCATAATGTTTCTCTTTCATTCAATGATATTATCAAGCCAATCTTTTACGAGAAAAATTAGACTGCGGTTGATGTAACAAAATCAACGTAATTCGCTGCAGTCGTGTAGCAGAAAACGAGTGTTATCGATGTACGTAAATAGCAATTCGACTGGGAAATAAATTCTGCAATGAATTTTACCGCGGTCATAATGTCCAAAAATAGAAATAGCCACACATAGCGCAATCACACTCTATCTTATTCCGCGTTTCATTAGACAGACGTTTTGAAATATCGATCGATGTCACAGTTAGCATTCGGTAACGTTATTCCGAAATCTAAGGCATATAAATTTCCTAGAAATAAACTTTATTCTGAATACTTTTACATATACAAGAAAATTATTTACAAATAGATATATCTACAATTTTTTTTTGGAAGTTTACTAATTTATTTATTAGAAAATTGTTAACTGAATATGATAAATTCGAATAAGTAGAATTGGCTATGTTATTTGCTTATATTTCTTTGTCAGTTGATTTTGAATTTAGTAGAGAAAAAAATAATATTTTGCTGAAATATCTAGAAAAATTTAGGTACTCTCTAAATTTGAATCAGTGGATAGTCATTAATTATCCAATAGCATATTTGGCACTGGTCAGTGAAATTCAACTAAAGAAGGAAGAATGTTAGAGTATATAATTAAAATACTTAATATTTGCAAATTAATTTCAATCTTCCAATATCATATTCATAAAATTTATGCACTAAAACACAAGGTTTGTTAAATCACATAATAAAGATTGGGTTAAGAGTATAAATACAGATCTGAAAATAATTTTATTGGACTATCAAAATAATTACGTAGAAATCTCAAGCATGATGAGTATTGCAGCAAAAAGTTTTGATATATTTTAGCAACCCAGTTTTAAACGTCCTACATAATTATTTTAATAACCCAACAATATTATTTTCAGATCTGTCTAGTTAAATTATTAAATACTTCAATAAAACCATCCTTTCCGTACATAATTAGAATCATCGATATCGAATCACTCATCAATTTCTATAGAACGTTTTGCGATAGTGTGCACAGTCAATCTTGCTTATTATCAGTCGTCAATAGTAATAGTCAAGTTAAGAACAAAGGGGAATCGAAAACTTTCGCAATTCATCTCATGCGGCCTATCTTAATGTGCTCGTGACCGATCCGAAGTGCCTCGACCTTTCTGTTCATAATCGCAACGGTGATATTAAACACAATGTCAACATACATCTCGTGATGCTTTTCCGTCCGCCTGTTGTCATTTATGGCTTTAGAGGAGAAGTGAGATTGCACAACGGTGTATCCATGATATTCTGTCACGTCGCAAGCTAACGAGGCGTGCGATATGGGTGAGGGATAATTAATTAATGTTCGACGAGGATTGACGTGGAGTACCGGCAATACTGTCGACCACGTTCAAACGCACTCTGACAGGACTTTCTTAATAAGAATCACCGCGATACGCCTTTCTTTGAACGTACTTGTGGAAATTTAGTTTTGAATAAAAGTCTGACCGACATATCGTCGCAATTAAACATCGAGCGAGCAAATAAAATTATGAGAATGATACGTGCAAAACTAAGAAGCTGTTTAAAGTCCGATATATAAATTGGAGAAAGAATATCTTCACTGAGAAAAATTTGATTGGATTAATTTTGAAATTTTGGTTGAAAATAAACAAATTAGAATTTTCTGGTTAAATATACTAAATTCTAGTTGAAATAATTGAAATTCTGATTAATCTTCATAATCATAATCTTTTATCCATTTTCAGACATTTATCTCAGTGTTCAGCATTATTTCTTTCCTTGATGCTGGCACTAAAAGAACTACATGGTTCCGTTTGATTTACGAAAACATATTCATCAGTCTTGTAGATCCTATTTACGAATAAGAGATCTCATTACACATGATGCTTCAACAAATCACGCTAACCGATAATCCGACCCGACCTTCGTCCGCAACCTGCGGATCGTTGTTGCGGCGCGAGCGAGCAGCTGTGTGGTAAGCCCTCTGTATCTTCCAGTCGCGGAATACATTATCTCGAAGATTAGTGTGCGAACGATACGAGAAAAGGTATGTACAACGAGCGCGAGCGGAGGTCCATGTGAGCGCGGCATGAGTGCGCCTATCCGTTCATTAAAAACGTGACGTACGCGCGAGTAGGCGTCAGATTTGTGCTTCTAATTCTCGTAAAGTATGTACACCATAGAATCTAGTAATTCACCTTCAGGTCACTCCTTTGAAATTCCGTTTGACACAACGTTATGCACGATAATTGCAGACAAACAAAATACTTAAAGATGAATGCGCAAGTAACTTATTTTGGACGAATTTCAAATTGCTCGAGGCGATTTTTTTGCATGCAATTCTTTGAATTAATATCAAATGAAAAATATTCATTCTCAATATAACTTTCTAATCGTATTCGGATCTTTTTCAATACGAACGTTTTGAAAAAGTTCTTGTAGTATGACAATATATATCGTCAACAAAATGATTAAGTTTTGCGGCATATATTTTATATTTAATCCTCTAAACATAGTTAGATTATGTTTAGGCTGTTTAAAGTAATTATTTATACAGTATCTCGAATTAATTTCAAATCCAAATTCATTTCCCATTACTCCAAATTATCCAAGTATTTTCAAGTTATACATTGTTAAATGTTGAATAAGCAACTCAATTCTTTGAGTTAAATAATATTTTCAACTTCTATATATTTTAATTAAGTTGTTGTTCACTTTTTGAAACAAAATTCAATTCAACCGTAGAAATGAATAGATTTACATTTAAAATATATAGAAGTTGAAATTAAACAATTCAATACAGAAAAATAGATTGATCTATGTTTTGATATATAAAAGTTAAAAATAAGAAAATGTTATTTAATTCAAGAAACGTACGCACTTAGTAATTATTAATGTGTGCACTCATATACTAGAATGTATTAACGTATGCACTTACTGTAAAAAAATGAACTAAATTTGAATCAAATTTAATACATTTCTTAAGTTTTTAAACCAAGGACTATTAAATTAACGACGTATTGAAAACGAGGAGTGACGATCTATAAATAATGATTAAAAATAACTTAAGTTGGTTATAATTTGACATTACGAATTAAACAGTGTACGATTCGAAATACTTCGAGACTAATGAAGAGAGCGACAAGCGGGATGAAACCGGCCATGCTTCGATAATCATTCTACCGTTGCGCTCTCTCCTAGTCCCCGTCTCACGTGACAGCTGTACAGTTAGTACGACATCATCCTCGCTCAACGTTAGCGTGGGAGTACGATGTTGGATTTACGCGTACAGGTGCATCGCCGAGCATCTTCCGCTCACCACGCTGGTACATACACGGTACGGCATGGACGCGACCAGCCCCGTGCCTCTCGTTTTATTCAAGTAGGACGGGAGTGGATCGCTGTGCGTGCCTACGTACACGTCGCGACGCGGTACAAACATTGCTGGAGAGAGTGCAAGTTAAACAACTATTCATAAATATCACAAAGCGCCGTTACTGACGGCCGCATGCGGTGCCCGGAGCGCTTCCTCGCCAGTGCGCTGCCAGTAAATCCTTCTCGGCGCGACGGCCGATGATAATGCCGTATGTTAAGCGGATCGCCGAAGCGGGATGATCCTCTTTCGAGAATATCTGACGCATTTCTAAACGCGGAGATGATTTGCAGATGCACGAACGGGAAAGATATTCGCGACGGTTGCATTAATAAACTTCTCGCGCTTTTCCTTTTGTCTCCGTAGCGGAAACTTTCCGTCCGTTGACTTACTTTGAAGACTTGTTTCAACTACATTGGGAAGAGTCTGGTTGCATTGGAATTCTGGTTGAAAATGAACAAATCAGAATTTTCTGTCAAATCTATTATAATTCTAATTGAGATAATCAGAATTCTAATTGATATGACCAGAATCTTGTTCATTAATTTTTGACTGGAGATTTTTTTCAGTGTAGATAAGTTTCTTTGTATTATTATAATGTTCGTAACGCGAATAGGAGCTTTGTAAAAAATTATTTAAAATTATAACTGATTTCAAGAAAATAGTGTGGAAAAATATATATGTATAATATAGTCAATTTCAATCAATTCTTTTGAATATTCATAATATACAAAAAGAACTTTGCTGAAGTATGTAAAAATTTTTGTTAGATACAGATCTGAAAAATAGCTTTGTTGGATCATTAAAATAATTATGTAGAACACTTAAGTGTTGAAAATAAAGCTGTAAAAAGTTTGAATGTCTTATATAATTATTTTGATGGTCCGAACAAAATTATTTTCAGATAAATTAAGATGTAATTTATCATGAATAAGCAATACAATAAAAAAAGAGAGGATAACGGTCAATAATACTTCATTATTTGCTCGTTACTGACCATTCTTCCACGTCATTAACCAACCCTCTCTTTTTTTAATAATATTTTCTGATCTATATCTTATACATAGCTAAATTTTTAGCTATATAGCAGATACTGCAATAAAACTGTTCTTTCCGTACAGTAATTTTCTTTGTACTAATATTATCGTAACGCGAAGAGAATGTTTATAAAACGTTGTCTATTTGATTCCAAGAAAATCATACAGAAAAATATATAATTAATATTTAATTTTAATCATCTCTTTTGATCATAATTCATCGATTTCTTTCGTTGGCGAAAATGGAAGATGTTTCCACGATGCTTCACGAATATTCGCTATGACTGCCAACTTTGGACGGAAGACCCCTAATTAACTGGAAGTCTTAATTGGTATAATTTGCTCGCGTTTAGAGTCTACCGCGTTACGGTTCACGGATGCTCGCTCAATCTTCCATCACGGATGTCACGACACTTTAACGAGGAGCCTCATGAATCCGCGTTCACGACGCGTTGAGAAGTTAATGGATTTAATCGCGAGTAATCGAGGAAGGGATGTCTTGAGGCCATCTCATCTTGTAGGCGAGGTCGCGTGCTCGCGATCGGCATAATTCACGGTCGAACAGACATCGATAACGAGCTGGAGATTGACGGTGCCTGAAGAGCATAGGTCTTGACGGAGTATAGACATCGCTTTTATTCCCTGACGTATGTGCACCGGTTTCACGAGGCAGGTGGAGCGTGCAGTCAATAGCGCGCTACCAGTCATCAAAACTGCGACCGAATGCGAGAGAGCCAGACGGTTTCCGGGAATATCACGTTCTCAAAAACATATCCGAACTAATAGCAATCACGACAAATTAGAGCCACACGCGACACAGTTGCACTTGGCAGTACGACTGGGATTCGAAGAAAACGACGCTTTCCGAGAACGATGTTCTTCTTCGTTAGACATAAAAAAGGTGTTCAAGTCTTGTGTAAATTGCTGCTTCGACACGCGATATTATAAGAATGAAGTCCACCTGCGATTCCTGTTAAAAAATGACGCGAGAATATCGCATTAACAAATCACAATTACTTTGTTCAGATGTTTCTAGAATCAAATTAGTTGGTTTATCTAAAAGGATCTATATAATTTCTTTGGAAGCGAGTGTAGGTCTTCATTATTATTATAAATTTGAAAACTCTTCTTCGAATAAGTAATTTTCTTAAACTTTATTATAAATAGTAAGAAAAAATATGAAAAGCAAATGTAAAAAAATATAAAAGAATACGTCTCCTTAATTTGAGCAACTTTACGACACCGAAGCTAATAAAAATCAGCGGGGTACCGTATGCCTGTCGGTTTTCAGTGGCTTTTAACACCTAAACACTTTACGATAATTGTAAGTACCCGGACTCTGGCGGTGACTTTACGGCACGTTATTCATAATAATTGCGCGCTGTGAAACACGCTCGTGATACGTGCCTCCGCCCGCGGAAATTGCGGCGACTGTTTCGCGTGAAGAGGGGCTCGTGCTTATCTGATTAATGCCGTCAATAATTTGCGCGCGCGCACAACAGTGAGATTCAAGCGATCGGCGGCCAATAATTATTATTCGGCCAGGCCATAAACAGCAATCGCGCAACTTTGTGTTACCGCTTGCGAGATATTCACAGGTGTTTCTTGTCTACGATCGTAATGAAAATTTTTCCCTCATTCTTCCTCTTTCTCTTTCAAAAAGAAATTATATGATCGGCTGTAAAATTTATTATTAAATCTCAAATGCAATATTATTATAATTTAACTGTATTTAAAGATTACAATTCAATTACAATATTATATAAAAAAGCATTTGAGATTAATAATGATATAAAAATATGAACAAATCGTTTTGTGTAAATATCCCAACACAGGTATACCTACATATCCGATCACTGGGACGTTTATCTATTTCTTTTTTTCATTTTATTATCTTGCATGGGCGGAAAGAAATGACGGCGGTCAAACGAATGATGTTATGTTGTGTTAATTTGTCACGGGCCAGCTCAATTGCGAAATCGACGGCATTGGCGCGCAACCACTTTCGCGATTGCGCTGGCTTTCATAATGCAAATTACGATCGTTTCGCATTGCCTTTGAGAAAATGTACCAGTCAACGGCGTCGCGCAGGGTATCGCTTTCTGCGAACCCCTAAATTACAATTGCGTTCGCGCGTGTGTTTCATAAGGCACGATACTTGGCGCCATTCACGTCGTGTAATTCACGAAGTGAGTTACGTAATATTCTATTAATAAATTGTCGAAGTTTTCGTTCGAGATACGCTTTTTTTCCGCATCTCCGATAGAATTTAACAATTATGTAAAATTTATGGTTTGAGAAATGGCCTTCAGCAGGACTTTTACTCCTACCTTTCAATCCGCCCCTTTGTTTTACACGGATTGCTTTAACAAACTTGTTAATAGAAATTTCATTGATCATTCAAAGTTATACTGAAAATGTATAAGAAAATGTATAACAAACTAAACGAGTTTATCGCTTTAGGGACGAAACGCGCATAGTAATTGGAGTTTATATTTTATGATCGAAAGTCATTATATAGAAAAAGAAATTTCAAGGCTTTTGTGAATGATCATGTAATTACAATTAAAAGCATTTATATCATTAAGTATATCATAAACAATTGTTTAGAATAATTTAAAACAAATTTGAATCTTAATAATCTGCTAATAAACTTCCGATTTTAATTTGTGACTGAAATAATTAGTATTATGGCTGCATAAAAAAATAATGAAAATATTATTCACAAAAGAAATTTAATTAGACAAATAGAAGTATTAAAAAATTGTTGCTTTTCACATAGAATAAAAAATACAATATAAATTACTTTAAAGTAATATAATCATTTAGGAAAACAATACATTTGATGCATATAATACAATATAAAAACGATAGATATTTCTTCTATGACTTAAATGGAAATTTTTTTTCTTCCTTGTTCTAAAGAAAGCAACTCATAGAATGTAACAAGAAGATTTGTTCGTTCTGATAAAGTCTCGCGTTATTACATCATTTGATGCTGCGTACCGTTTCTCTGTTCATTTCCTCATTCCCATGAATTATAATCACCAATCATTAATTATCTCGTAAGACGTCCGCGCGAGATGCCGCAAAACAATACCGTAAATTAACCGATCTGTCTTGAGCGCGATGGCGAATAAAGCGGGGCTTTAAATCGAGGGGGCAAGGAGTCCGCGAATAAATCCGCGACCAACTCGATGGCGGAGGGAGGGAGAGAAGATAAAAAAGAAAAACTAGTGATTCTTTCCAGGCTCTCGGCATTGCCCCACAACAGTATCCCTTTCATTACATCCTCCACGTTACACGCAGTGCTTATGTATATGCCACGTAATCTCGGTCGCATCTCTGATTTCAATCTGCGCGCGCTTTACAACGCACCGCACGCGAACGATCTACAAATCAGCTCCGTTTCTTTTATTCCATTCGGCGAACAAGAAAGAGCGGTGCATACTAACACACATACATACACACGTATACACGCACGCGTTACGTAATTCGCACTGATTTACATTCGCCGGCCGAAAGCCTGAGAGATCGTGCGTTCGGGAACTACGTAGAAACTATGAGAATGAAAAGTAACGAGCTTTCCACATAACAAAACTCGATTTTTACCGGGCAAACTGAATCCTTAAATGCTCGATACGGGATGACGAACTTTAACTGTTTATAGCAGACAATTTGATTGATTATAACTTTCTAAAAATGAATATATTATACACTTTTTTTCAATTGAAATACCAGATATTAAGAAATATAACGGTATTTGCAAGAAAATGTATGCAACATTATTAATAAAAAAGTTATAAAAAAGCATTGGAAAAAAATCAGGCAAGCAATATCGAAAAGGTATACAAGGATTAAGATCAAGTTGAAACTCGATTAAGATGAGAAATTATGCCTCATTAACAAACTTAATCCTGAACAAGGGAGAGAAGAAGCACATATAGCTTTTATTCTCTAAATCTTATAATCTATCTTGTCTCTCTAGATATAGTGCCGTTCGATCATCATTGCGCAGCTCCCACGAGACATATATATATATACGTAAACGTCTAAATGTTTCATAACAGCTGAATCCTCCTGCCTATTGCGACTGCGATCTCATTAAATTAATTAATTATCGCAGATTAGACGGCACCGAGATCTGTGTTCCGGTGGATTCTATTAAAACTATGCTCGTTTATTAATAATTACGATAAGATATTACTGCGAAGGAGCTTATCTAATAGTCTGCTATGTTGTAATATTAAATATGTTTTGCAATAATTAGCTACTGTCATTTTGGATAACAATACACTGAAAAATAATTCTGATTAAAAATGAACGAAGAAAATTCTGATCATATCAATGAGAAGTCTAGTTATCTAAATTAGAATTATAATACAGAATTATAATAGATTCGACGAAAATTCTGCAGAATTCCAATTAATGCAACCTTCTTTTTCTGGTGTATTATATTACCTACTTTTGATAATAAACAACAATGATTTTTTATTAAAAAATTTATATTGATATTCTCCTATCATTAAAAAACTAAAGATACTAAAGCTTGTAAAAAAAAAAAGAAACTTTAAGAATTCTTCACGAATTTATTTATGTATAAAATTTAAAAAATAAAATTATCAATAATAGAGTTATCGTGGATGAATATTTGGCTACTGTTTTGCCTATAATGAGAACTTTCTATCATTTTAAAATCTGAGGAAGACTTTCCCCATTTTGCTTGATAAGCGAAAGAATAATGTACTTCCTATAAAGTGAGAAGCTATAAAATTATCATAATTAATGATAATTTCGAAGCTCCTGCGCTACCACGTATGAGAATTTATTAAATCACCGCGTCGCGGTAGGGAGAATAATCACGGTGGAAAAATCGCGCGGCGTCAATTACTGGCAGATATTTCATTGTAAGCAAAACTCTCGTATCTAAGGAGAGTGCGAGCAGGGCACGATATATAGGGATCCACCACGAAATACTATAAATCATGTCGTGCGCATTTCTTCAGGCGTAAATGGCGCGAACCGTTCGTTAAATTTCTCGTTTCAGGCGTCAAATGTGCGATGCTGCGCGATGCTCCCGCACGGATATAATACTGCTCGCCGTTTATTACCCCCGTTATCGCGATCATCACTTTATGCTTGCGCGCCGCAAAGTGGCGAATTAATCTATGCTCGCAATTTAATCGGTGCGGCGTGACCGACTTCTTTTTCACAGCGCTAAATTTGCACACCGCCGCGTCCGCTTGAGCGATGAGCTATTCCAAGCAGGAAGACTGATCGAAGAAAATCGCGGCTGATATTATTTACAGTGTACATGCAATTAAGCTCATGCATTTAACTGCGCACGACGTCCTACCAGTATAATGAAAAGTTATAAAGATATCTCTCGAAAGAGTGGTCATCAAATCGCAATGTTGCTTCCTTTTCTCGGTTACGAGCAGAATCGCTTGATTTGATGGTAATGCAATTTACAATTCGCTTTGCCGAAACGGGCGTTCACTCAGCTGCTCTCGCGTTCGCGTTTTATTACTGCTCGACCAAGCTGAGTAGAACGCGCCATGTAGAACGAGCGGCTCTTTAGATAGGATTTGTCAATCCCACATCAGTTTAGATCTTTCGCATAAGACAATTTACGATCATGATGAATGAAATCATATAAGAACGATGTGATAAGAAAATTCGTAACGGTAGAGATTTAATATAGTAGTCTCGAAGTATAAAATAGTGTTTTTATTTTTTATTACACAACTAACATTAAATCTAATGTTCAATCTAATGTTCAATCTAACATTAATAATATTACAAAAAATTATCGTTAATCTACATTGCACATGGAATTTATGTAACCCGCTATAAAAATTTAATAGATATATAATCCATTTCCAGTATATTATATGACGTATACGGTACCAATACTAGGAAAAAATTTAATGCTTCCAACGAAACCGTTTTGTTGATGCATTATTTAATAGCAATAAAAAATTTTATTTAGAAGATTGTATAACAAAAAATTTAGTTACTTCTAGAGAATACATTTATCTACTTTGTAAATAGAAAAAATATTTATTTATATAACTGAACAATTCAATTCGCATTACAATTTTTGTTTGGGGGATACATTTTAACAATAAATTTTTATTTGATTCCTTTCAATCAAATTTTTGTTGTTATAACAAAATTTTGATTCATAGAGGAAAATATCTTTCTTTTAGAGAATAGGAAAAAAAATGTAAATAAAATAGCTTCTATTTTCTAACTCAGTATGCTTTCAATCCATCAACTGAGGAAAACAGTTTACAATCGTGATAAATCTTATCATATTGAAGAATTATATTGAAGAAGTATGACAGGATTGGAAGAAATCTAGAATGTAGAAGGCAAAAAGAATTTCAAGTACAACGCAACTAAATTGAGGCGCTATATATCGCGTAATGCAAAAGCTGTATCACTTATCCCTACACTCATATGTGTAGCTATACATTGCACCGGCGAGTTGGTGCAAGCCTCGTCTATTTGAAAATCTCTAAAAAGAGACGGAAAGTGGAGCATTCTCAGTGATTCTCAATCGAAACGCTTTCACGCGTGATTCTAAAACCAATTGATTAATTTTAATGTAAAAGTTGTTGTTTCGAACACTCCAACATTATATTTCAATTTTCTTTATTTTCTTTCATGATTTACAATTAAATAAAGAGGAATAATATTATCCCTATATATAAATATCTATACATCCTTTAACAAAGAAAAATATAATAATATAATAATATATATAAATAATACATTTAGCGAATTTGTAAGACTTTAATAGGGTAATTTGGAGCCTCTAAGCAAATAAAAGGTTAAAGATTCACCGCAAGATTAGATCTTTTTTGGCATTAGCAAAATTTCATTCTTAAATTTCTACGAAATAAAGTAGACTCCCTTTCCTAAAATATTTTATTAAAAAATTATTCGGGAATGTCTTGGTAATAAGTCGAAATCAAATCGATACGGATTGATTTTTCGGATCGTTTGATTTGATGTCCATTACATTTTTTATTGATCTTCTTTCAAAAATCAATAGAAAATCTAATAATAAATCTAATAATCAAGTCAAGCGATCCTAAAAATCAATCGACTTCAAATCGACTTGTGAATCCGGATATAAAAAAATCTTAAAAAATCTACCGGATACAAAAATCTTAATAAATAATCCCGAATTTTTTCACATTTCTTGAAACCCAAAATAGCTGTAAAAGAACAGATTGGAGACGAAGGGAGTAAAAATATATGTAGACAGAAGATTAAAATATATCTTAATAAATAATCCAAAATGTTTTAGGAATGATATACTCACAGTTCTTTTAATGCACTACATTATAACATCTCGCTATGCCTTATGCAATATCGTCCAGTATTTTTACGTAATATCTAATGCGTTACGTAAAACGCAGACATACAACGACGAGCAGTGGTGCAGTTCCTCACGATACGTTTCTTTTCAATATTTGCAAATTCCGACCAGACACCTCGTGAAAGGTAATCGTGCAAGAAAGGGAACGCGAGAGGCTTCGCTGCCGCCGGCTACATTTTTATCCGAAACAACAGCAGCGATCGGTAAATGCTCTGGATCGAATCGGTCCACTTCCCTCTCCCACTCTCCCGTTCCTTCGGCTGTGATTTGCCAATAACTCGTTGATATGCAGAAAGCCCATCGTATGCCGTCGCCGCCGCCGCCACCGTCGAGAGCGGCCCTGAGCGCCGTTTCAAAACGGCGAATGTGCATCGCCTGTTGTCGTAGAATGATATAAGGAAGTAATCTTTACTTAATCATCTTTACTAAATTTACAATGCATTTCAGAAAGATATATTTCGTTAAAATTAACATTTTTATGTTTAATTTTAATATTTTTGCATGCTTAGAAATTATACGTCTTTAAGTTAAAATTAACATTTTATTTTTAACAGTGTGATAAAATAAAAAAACGTGATAAAATACGAAATCATTCGATGATCACTCGAATAAGCATCTTTCGATGCAAGAAAAGAACGGTATCGTTTCGAAGAATCTAAAAATTTAGCTAAAAGATAAAAGATAAAAATAATTTTGTTAGACAATCGAAATAAGTATATATGTGACGCTCTAACTGATTGCTAGAATATTAAAATTTTTTACAGCATTGTTAATCGTGCTTGAGATTTCTACGTAGTTATTTTAATGTTCAACAAAATTATTTTCAAATCTGTATCTATATTATAAACAATTTTTTTGAAAATGAACGAATTCGAAAATCATATCAATCAGAATTCTTATCTCAACTAGAATTATAATAGATTCAAGAATAGATCTAGAAAATTTTGATTTCTTTTTTCGATCAGAATTTCACTCAATGAAAATGGAATCTTTTTTCAATAAATTTTTAGATATTTCAGAAAAAGTCTCTTTTCTGTGTGCTAGTATTATAATGAACATTGAATAAAAATGTAACAATTTTAATGCTCACTTACAATTATATTTAGAGAGCAATTCTAATCAACTCTCATTTATTTTTAACAAATACACAAATTGCAATTCATTTCCTTTGTACAATCTCAGCACTTAAATGCATAATCTCCCTTTTACAATATAATCTGTTTTCAATTAAGCAATCTTTCTGTTTAATGCGCGCCTAGATTAATAAACGAGGACGAGTGGCGAACATATCATGATGTTATGCTTGAAGACTAAGTTTTCAGTATCGCCTGGATTAAGATAGGATCACACAACTGGGTGTCATCAGCATAAGAGATGCAATTACGGGCATTATTAAGGGCAGGCAATTACTGTTATTAATACGTTACAATGTTACATCCTGCTGGCTACGTGGAGAGCGATTACTTATCCTCATTACTACACGATGATGATGCGTGCGATAAGTCGCGCAGATAAGGGGGGGCCTAATACATAAAGAGAGTTAGACGATCGCAGATAAGGGAAACGGATAATAGGTCCCGTCACGCCATATAGCGAGAATCGCGAAGTGCAATTAGCCGCGCGAACTGCAACGGCCGCGGAAAAATCTCCATCCCGTAACACGAAGTGAAGCCGACTTACACAGAGCCGCTACTAATTGCATTTTAATCAGTCGCGAGCCCGCGTACACAGGCGAGTGTTGTCCAGTGAATATGGACGATTAGGGTCGGACGCACGTGATGTCTCCAGTACAACATGACCTCCAACGTGACACACCAATTAGAAGTCATATGAAAGTCAGAGCGGAATCTATTGATCGTGCAACGAAAGAGTTTGATACAAAAATTCAACTGTTCGACTTCGATTAAACTTTGAGTTTAATCAGTTTGAACTGTACATAAGTAGGTCGAAAAAAAATTCACAGTGCTACAAACTTTAAAATTCAAGCAGCTGTAACTTCATTAAAAATAAACGAAATTTAAATTTAAAGAAAAAATTTTAAAGCTTAAAATCTCTACTTTCGAAAAATCATCATGTCTTTTGAGTTTTTCCGCGTTGGGTAATTTTTACGTATAGAAAAGTATGAACTGGATAAAATGGGAAAACTTTCTTCTCACTTTATAGACCTGTCATGTGTAAAAAAAAACTTGCAAACATTTTCGACTTTCTAACGTGAAAGCTTAAAGTTTTCTTTATAAAATCTTCTTTTTTAATGCTTCGAAGATTTTTATTTCGAAGATTACTGAGTTATCGCGGCTTAAATAAAAAATTATTTTGTTTACTTTATTGCTCATAAGTCCCTTAAAATCATCATGCCTCAATTAAGAAAAACAGGTTCCTAAAGCTGAAATTTTGCTTTATCGAATGATATAATTGTCATTTTTTTAAAGACATAATATACAAATGAAGTAAAACTACGAGTTTTTGTTCCGACCTAATAAATACCTATGTACGTGTCATATGATTTAAATACGAGTGAAATTGATAAAAGAAAGAATCCTATATTTGACCAAAGTGGATCTATTGATGTTTAATAATATTTATCTGTAAATATTCAAATATATTTTTTATTTTACAGGTTTATAAACGCGCCGATTTGATTTGTTGGATTTAAAACGAAATCATTGAAGCTAAAATAATATCACAAGTTATATTGAGCGTTAATTTAATAATGATGCTAATAAGCATTTTAAAACAAAGAATTTATTGTGAAAAATATCATCAATTTAATTTGTAATATTATTTCCTTTTCAATTTATAATTGCGTTTCAAATCCACAAAATTTGAATCAACGCACAATTGATAAAATTAAAAATATATTTCAATATTTACATGTAAATATTATTAAATAATTTCCAATTTCCACTTCGACCGATTTTTTGTTATATGAATTATTTATTGATTCATTTTTCTCATTATTGAAATATTTTAGGTTTTCAAAATTTTTTCGGAATAAAGAATAGGGAAGCTTCGATTGCAATTGCGTAATTCACATATCATAAAAATAATTTAAATTAATTCGTAACACTATAAATCATTTTCCACATCTTTTATGAGTGAATAGATGTAAAAATTGGAATTATAGTTGCCTATTACACGTCTCGATCTTATTTCAGAATATAAAAGTTTATCTTTTAAAATTTAGCATTTTCACGCTGTTGCAGAATATGCGAAACGTGCACGTGTTGTTGGCAGGCGATAAGCTTCACCTCACGGAGGTTATTCCGTGCCGACTTTTAAGAGAAGTGGTTAATGCGTATCTCCCGGCGGACCAATTAGAAATTGCAAAACGACGACACGAACTCGCGCACGACCCGCGTGCGTCCGGCTCATGCATATTCAGGGAGAAGGGTGTCTGCTTGGTCGAATGGACGTCGATCGAATCGACGTGAACGACGATTCTGAGGTGTCCGCACGATGTATTATGCGAATTCTCATGAAAGGGCCGTTCGATTTGAAAGTAAAGTAACGAAACGATCGATGGTAAAAGTAGTCTTCGCGCTTATGAAATCAAATTACCCGCGTGATTAGCGAGGAACAGTGATGGATGCAAATACAAGGTGCACGATGAAGCACGTGCGGCCGTTGCGTGCATCCCGTTTAGAGAATAAGAATTAGAAAATAAACGGTAAGTTGACGGTATTCCAATACATTGATAACTCATTGTTTGCAGCATCGACGTTACTACTTGAATTGTTTATTTTTTTTGTACTCAATTACACTACAACCTTTTCCTTTTCGCTTTCACCGAATTTCAAATATATACCTATTTCATTTTAAATACAAAGAGTATGTGAAAACTAGTTCAGCAATAAAAATCGGACCTAAATTTAATTGCTTTTGAATTGGCTTCTTTTTCATCATATTATAAAAAAAATAATTCTGTCAGTTCAATGACACTAAAGATGTATATTCCTTGAATGCCGATTTGATATAATAGTAATTGACAAACATTTCCTCACAAAAGAAAATGTAATTGGAATAATCTAAAGTCTTCTAGGATAGATGATATTAATGATGCTCCCTCACAGAAATCTAATATTAGCCAATTCATTACTGAAAAATGATAATAAATTATTTATTTGAAGTACTAAACAAGAGTGCATTTAATATTTAAAATAAATAATTAATTACTGTCTTTCAGTATTAAATTGTGTACATTTCTGTAAGAGAAGAAATGTAAGTATATAACGTTAAAATAAAAATGTATAATTTTAGACAATAAAATTTCAGGATATTTTTTTCTTCAAATAATATATCGTTATCTGTTAATAAATTAATGCGACGTTGACGTTTAAAACAATTTTCGTGCGATATTTGGGAGATGATTCTTATATCATCAAAGATGATACACGCAAGAAGCATTGTAAGCAATACGAGTCAGTAGGTCTTGATGCAAGGCAAGACAGTGCATGGTCGCGATTGGGATCACGGATCTGTGAGCAGCAGTCTGGTCGTATTAGCGGCAAAAGGACTCGCGAGAGAGGAGAGCCGGTGACGCAATGCCGCGCCAAGGAGAAGGCCCGCTCGCTGGATCTTGCTACGGAGTTCTAACCTCAGCTATTATGCAAATTAATGTTAATTAAAATCAAACAGACATCCCCCGCGTGCTCGCCGTAGAGAAACACATACGCGTACGTGTGTACGTACTACAGTTACACGGCAGTTAGGATCATCAGATTTTTCGACTCTGCAAAATACAAGACATAAATTGTGTGAAACGATTGAGAGAGAAATAGTAAAGAAATCTTAACCATAGCTTTCTTAATCATAGCTAATCGTATTTAAAATATATAATCGTATAAGTTTTTCAAATATCTAATATTAAAAATATATATTATAATATACTTTTGTATAAATTAAAAAATGTATAATATATGATATATTTTAAATATGTAATATTACGCAATTTGAAAATTTGTGATAAATTTAACATTTTATTATATATATGCCACAGTCCATTCATATTTTTATATTAATTTAACAAAATAAACATATTAGAAAATAATAAATATTATGTAAAAAAATTAATACAAAAATGTAACACTAAAAAAATTTGTGTAACTAAACTGTGGAAACATTTTTTCAGTAAAGTTAACATTTATGGTATGTTAAATTAAAATGTACTTTATTCATCTTAGAATTTACGTTTTAGAACACATTATTTTTATGTTATTTATATATGTATAAATATTAGGGAAAAAGTTCGTGGCATTTTTCCCGTTAGATGTAATGGGAAAAACGCCACTTTTTCCCACACCTAATATCGTAAATTGTCATATTTAAATTAAGGAATGTTGAATATCGATTAATAAAAAAAATATTCAAATAATATAATTATTATTACATTATGTTAAATTAATTAAAATTTCGAATATGTTGAACATTTAATATAACAAAGGACTGATTTTAACACAAATACAAAATATTTTTTATTGTTTAAGTATGAAATTAGACTTTTTACTGTTTTCCCTTTTACTTATTTCATATAATTAAATAGCCTCTAATTTTAAATAATAAAATTTTATGATATTTTTATATCTTCAAATAATATATTGTTATAATAAAACTGTATATATAAGTATATATATTAAATATAATTATAATCCAACTGACTTTTTCACAAATTATTATTCAAAACTGAAAATAATACGATCGTACCGGTGATCGTATCAAACTGTTTTTAAGGAGAAAACGCGAGCAGTCTCGACAAGGAGTATATTATTGAAGTTGGTAACCGCCGGTCAATTTACCTTATCAGTGGCGCATGTAAATGGCAATTTATCGGAGAAACGTTTATCTGCAAACCGTCTCGACTGCCCGATTAGGGATAAAGACCGCAAACGAAACAATTTTATCGGACATTAAAACGTGTGCCGGTAATCGCTTTAGTCGATTTCGACTAATTAAGGGCCGTTTAATACCGCGCGTTAATACCGATGCTCGTGTCATCGCATTATCGCAGTTACATTTGTTATATCAGCCACGAAATAAACGTGTATTATTAATACCTTCACGCACGGTTGACACTGTATGCAGTTATACTCATGTAAACAGTAAAGATAAATTATTTGCCCATCCATAAATATAAATACAAAATTTGTTGCATAAATAAGGATCTAAAATTTAATAATATTAACTTGTTTATATCTGCAAAAAATATAAAAAAGTTAATATTATTAAATTGCACTTATTTATACAAGTATTTACACGTGTGTGGACAAATTTCAGTTTCTGTTCGACTTTACTTGTTTTACGCAATTGTAGTAATAAATTAAAATGTAAGTTAAAAGGTAATTGTATAACAATAATTATATATGATTCTAGAATTAATAATATATTAAAAAATAAAAAACTACACATAGTAAAAAAAACATTCATATGTGTTGGAAACAGTTCCACTCAAAAATTCGTATCAAAATATATTTTTGACATATTCAAATTAATTTGACAATGTGATTGTGTTATTTAAATAATTTGTGTGTATTAAATTGATATTCAATATTGAATGCATAAAATATGTATTAACATATCAAAATGTTAATTTTACTGAAAAAAATATGTATATCTCCATGGTTTGTTTACGAACTGCAATATTATAATTGCGTTTTTGAATTTATTTCACTAAATTATATTATAACTCTCTAATATATTCATCTTGTATTAAATTAACATATAAATATTTTGTTGACCGTTTGGACATGAAAAATTTTTAAATTTAACACAATTTTCCAATGGTGTAAAGCGTTTCACTGAAACAATATCGATTTCTTTTATTTTTTCTTTAAAAATTGCGGAAGAAGAGAAGTGAAACAGGAAAGCGTTCATTAGCGTATCTCATACTATTAAAAATATTCGAATTTTCATCGTTAACGCAATCACAAGTTAAGTTTGTAAAAGTGGAACGAGCAAATAATTATCGGAATACCACGACGCCACGGAGTCTCGACGAGCTGCCTGTCCGTCTGGATCTCGAGACACGTTTTCCGCGGTCGAGCGACACGCGCGGTCGATTCGCTTATCGATTTAACGGCACGGGTGATCTACATCGCGCTCTATCGACGGGCCCGCGCGGTCCTGGTTGGAAAAATCCGCGGGCAATCTACATACACATCGCGCGGGGTCGCATCGGGAGTAACGAGAAAGCGGGTCGGAAGCCGCGCGCAATTTACGAGCAATAAGCAAGCCTCCCCGAGAGATCTCCCGCGGACGGGGAGCGAAGAGGCGTCGTCGTTAGGATTGGAATATGCACGGCCGCGACCTCGGTGAGCTCGCCTAAGCTCACCTTTCCTTCGACGACTCCTCATCCGTGCCTCGACCCACTCTCCTCAAGTACACCTTCACCGATATACTCGCTGCGTTCTCGATCGCCTCGACAGGAAGAGGATGCAGCTCGACCTTTGCTATACGAAGAATCGACGAGGATTCGTGAATGATGGCCCGTCGAATGTCGGAATCGTAAATTAAACACCACGACGCGACGGTCGCGTCTTAACATTGAAATGCCGTCGAGTAAAAACACTTAATTCGAAATTAAATAAGTATTGAGAAAAAGAAAACGTAATTTTTAATCATCAATCTCTTTTATTTACCGGTACAATAATTAAATAAGAGAAAATTAATAACAATTTGAAAAAATAATTAGAAAATAAATTAAAATAATATTAAAAGAAAAATAAAATTGGCGTTAACCGAACATTTTGACTGAAATGATTTCACCAAAGTTTTAGTAATCCAGATTTGATTATCATAACCAGACTTTTTTCTCAGTGATACTATTTAATCTGAATTAATCTGAAAATAAGGAGTTCATTCGATAACAATTCAACCGCAAGTCTGTTAGCGGTGAACTTTAAGTAGTCTAGGGTTGCACGTTGCTCTTTGCGGTAAAGGAATACGCGGCGGCCTCGCGAAGAAGAATACCGGTGATGCTGACCGCGGCGGGTGAACCGAACGGGGACCGAGGCGGACGACATGGAAATAGTCGCGATAAATCGCTCTCGCCACGAACTATTCCATTATAAAAGCAGCATGCTTCGGGAGTAACACGGCCGCTCGCGACGACGTTGCTTTGTGCGCCTAGCGGCGCGCCTACCTGTACGGGCGCATCGTACCGGCTGCCGCCGACAGACGCCACAGAGGCGGTCGCGACTAACGACAATCGCGAGCCAAGGATTTCGCTGAAACCCCGCCGAGGATCCTAGGCATAGATCTTCGCAGCTCGCTTCCTCGAACATTACTCCCGTAGACATTCTCTCCCCGTTCCGAGAACAAGAGGGAGCGTGGATAAGTCAAATCTTTAAGATCGATCGATATGCAAAGTTCAAAACTGTCCCTTCAACGATCACGCTCACTGTCAACGCGATCACGCGGGAGCGTGGATTTAAAATCAAAAGCACACGTTAGAACTTGGAATTTCTAGCATCGGAACTTGTTTCTCATTGTAAAAAGTTATAGTGAGAGAAATGTCTAGTTGGATTGATTGGAATTCTGGTTGAAAATGAACGAATCAGAACTTTTTAAAATATCTAATAATTAAATTAAAATAGTTAAATCTTCAGAATTCTGTTGAGATAACCGGAATTTTGATTAATATAATCAGAATCTTCCGATTCTTTCCATCTTCAGGTTCAACTAGTTTTCTCAGTGTAGGATCCATATATCATTCTTTTTGTATAAGACATTGCCATATTTACATCTACTGTATCTTAATGTTTTGATTGATGAATCACTTCCTTTTTTCTCGATTATTTGATTATCACAAACGATTGTATATTTACATTTATTTTTCATTTTCTCATTATTTGGGAACAATTTCTACATATTCCTTTATTTTAATGTTTCCTCATTTCAACTATGATAGAACTACAGGTTTTTGTACTGGCAATCTAAGAATGACTCCATCTCAGTTTTCTTGTAATTACGTCGTTAAAAATGATTCAAAATTAAGCCAAAAAATAAGAATTATCGATCTAATGTAAAAATCAAATTAATTAATCAATTTACGCACCGCACTAAACTTTTATCAATCCTTTCACTATTCTTAATTTTTCACAAAGTCCTATCTTTATTTTAATATTTTATCTTTTTATTAAAAGAAACGATGAAATTGCCTGCAGTAATTGTTTTCGCACTTCAAAGAATAGAATTTGTTGGAGATTAAGTCTAGCAAAATCGCCTAGAAACTAAATTTTCCTCGGCAGAGTTACAACCTTGTAAGACTTCGCAAGCTAGAGACTTCGACTGGTGCATTTCCAGTTCATATTTACCAAGGATACCGAGTTAGGCATTATCGTAGCTCATAAGACGGACGTTACCGGTACTGCTCGCCCCGCGTGCGCGCGCGTTACCATCACGGACGCACAAAGAGGTAGAGGCACGCCTGTTATTACTCGCGCAGATTGATGGAATCAAGCAACCAGTCATTTCGTGGTAGAATCAGTGAGAATTAATATCGGGCTATTAATTTCTCCCCGCTTACGGCAGGAGATCTCGATCCCGCCGCAGTGGTTCACCCATACACGCAGATATATGGCGTATATACCCGCGCACAAACACCGTCGCTCGTTAGTGCGCACGTGAACGAACCATATACCACTTCAGACAAACGTTGAGTTGGTCAAGCAAACAGCCCGCGCGCGTTGAAAAAGACTTCTCCCCTCTATATGATTTAGACAGCTTTTTCCGTGTGCAGCACGGCAGAATCCACAGCGATTGCTGCCTGATGAGCCTCCAGGATCGCATAGATTCATGGACCCTCTTAGCATGAATTGATGTGCGGGCATTAATTACGCTGCGATACAGACTACGGCTCGGCATCTCAACTGGCATCGATCGATGATCGAGTCGAGGTCAGCTGTAGCGCAGCCCTGACGGAGATTTGTACCAATTTGTTGATCAAATCGCGCTCGCAGCCTGATGGACGAGCGTCGATACGCGGACCAGGAAATGCGCTATTCGAAGATACGGACAGACTACATGAAATATGTAGCACATATATGGCGCAGAGTACTATAGTTATTAGAAGGAGCAAATAGACAAAAATGATTTCCTCAGGATGTAAAGTTTATTTTTAATCATTTCTACCGGCCGCCACTACTTCTACTCAACGTTAATTTAACTATAATAAAACGTTAATTTAACTAAAATAATGGAATTGAACAATTTAATATTCAAGAAATGTATTAAATTTATAACTGAAATTTAATTCACCATTTATTAAGTGCATACGTTTATGTGAATGTTAAACTATGCAATTGTTTACTTTGAAATTGAACAACCACAGAAATGGATTGATTTACATTTTAATGCATATCAAAATTAAAAATAATAAAATGGGGATTACAAGAGATTGAGTTACTATTGTTCCTTAATTATCAAGTAAAAAATAATCACAAGTTTTCCAAGTTTTACTGACCAGGAACTAATTATTATTTACTGATCTGTCTGACCCGATTAGTTTCTGGCTTGTTCTTGACTAGAAAATAATGACCTAGAATATTCCAAGATTTATTCAGAAAATGCTTGTTACTAATCGCTTTTACCTAATTAAGATTTTTGACTGGATAGTTATTGTTAGTATTAATAAATTAAAAATAGTTTTTGGCTAATTTTTCTCAACATTTTTTTACTTAATATCTAATAGTGTAATAGAACCTTAAGAAAATTAAAATTCAAAACAGAGTTAAAAAAAGTTATATGAGTCTAATGAAGTTAGTTGTGTGTAAACTCTTCAGTATAAAATTGTTTTTTTATTTCATGTCTCATAATATTATGACATTTAATTAAAGACAATTTTATTTAAAATTTTATTTAATTTTGCGCATAATTGCGTTATACTCATATAGCCCACTTTTTAATGTTTTGAATTTCATTTTATGTCACAAGAGTCTAAATTATTAAATTTATTCTTCTTTTGAGGGAATTATTAATTCGATGAAGTCTTTATAGAGATATGAAAAATTGCATGGCTATATATAAGATTGTGAAATAACACGGCTTCGTTTTAAACCTATTACAACAACATATTCCAATTTAATACAAAACACATAAGAACGATAATTAGTGATAGAATTACTGAGAATTAAGCGCATGTTTGTTATTCGGTTAAATGGATTACGCACGTATTCGCCATCAATTTAGCCGAGACAGACACGCAATTTCCCGGTGTACGCCAACACGATATCGCGATGCTTGTAAATCTGTCATTTACATTAACTCTATGTAATTACTCCTCTCGCTACTTTCGCCATTTAAATTTTATTTGTATCGAGCGCGAAAAAAAAAAGAAGCAATCTTGCCGGGTGGGATTTTCTCAAGATCCAGCAAGACAGTCCCCGCTCGGTGAATTTCATAAGCCAGGGCGATGGCGCCATCGCGGTTATATTTATTGTACAATCTCGTCGTAAGGCGCAAGCAAAAAACGTTAGGCGTGCAACGCTGGGTGTGTCGATTGAGACGTCGCTCGGGATGCACGACGTTGCTGCAGCATGCATCGCCGACGAATCTGTTGCGGTTGCGCGTGCGCTCGCGACGCGATAAATATCAGTTTCCCGGCCCCGATCTCCTTCGGTTTTCAGTGTAAATGCAAAACCGCGCGTAATTCACGCTGGCAAGTAACACGCCTCGCCGATGGGACCCCCGCGGTGAGCTTACAACGGCTTCATAAGACCTAGAGAGCCGCGCTACTCACCGCCACCGATCTTAGTTACACCTGCTCGATAACGATGATAGGCTTGATCATCAGAGATACTTTGAATCGTGTAATTTTAATTGCTACATCATTGAGATCATAAATAACGTGAAAGGCGAGTTCACTAGCGACTAATAAGTTTATGCTACATCTATTTAAATGTTGAACTTTGCCTATCCTTCGGAAAATGAACACATTCTCCTTCGCTATGACTTGGCATAGAAATAAAAATTTAGTTACAACTATTTCTCGAGATCAACTCGAGATGTATCGAGCTGATATTATTTTGTAATTAATGAAATCAATTCAATTTCCACATGTTACACGGCTCACAAAATCGCACAAGTTACATAAAAATGACTTCAGATACGACTTCTTGCAATAAAGAGAATAATGCTTAATTCGATAGTCTTGATTAAAAAATTGGACTGGAAGTAAATATGCGAGAGGAAGACTCTACGTTGTTTCTAAGAACGCTGTAACTCTGGCAAATAAAATTCTATGTTCAATTTACACGATTTTGCTAGAATCTTCAACAAATTCTGTTCTTTATAGCAAAGAACATTATAGCAGGCAATTTCATTATTAATAATGATAAATGAAAATTTAAATAATATATTTGAAGCTTGTAGCAAATATTCGTGTAAAAAAAGCAGTGCATGTAACGAACTAAAGATTGATCGTAATTCCCGATATAATTTTCGGCATTAAAAATAAATATACAATAACATAAATATATATTATAAATAAATTGAAATATGTAATAAAAATAGATAAATAAAAAATAGATAAATAAAAATATTAAGCATATTTATAGTCAATGTGAAATTAATGATTGCTATATTAGTCTATTCCCTTTTTCTCTTTGAGTTACGTCACTCTGTGATCGCGATTCAACGTCATTCACTTCTTCGGCAATTAAACGATAATCGCGTATGCTTTCTATGCATAACGATCGCGGGTCGCATTCAAATGCGGTCGCAATGATCATTTATAGAGAACCGCGGAAAGGTTCGGAGAGCGCTTGGAACTCCAAATTGAGTGCCGCTTGATCGAGAGCCTTTTCATCTGTCTCGACGTACGCCGACTGAAATAACGGCGACGTGGTCGTTGTTTCGAGGACCATGTCTACCTAAATGGAAGGCTAATTGCATATGAAGTGGACAGGTGGAACGGTCATTCGTCGAGCGTTAGCACTAATGAGTGGTCAAATCTTCGACTGAGTTCGAAACGCAAAATTCCCCTTGCGAGTTCCACGTGCTCGCTTTGACAAGCCAGTTTCGCAGGACCTTACATCATAAATACATTTATATTTGCAGCCTTAAAATATTTCAAGTATATAAAAGTGTTTTCGAAATCAAATTTATTAAGCTGATACTTCAGAGAGTTTAATACGTCGTTAAAAACGACTTAATTTCTACTGGGTCATAAAATATCACTAAAAATTGATTTAGGTTTTATTAAAACTACTTCTTAATTTATTTTTTGTTAAAATTTTTTTAATTTATTTTTATTTATGTTTTTTAATTTATTTTTCGTTAACTATGAATAATCAATTTTTTAGGATATTTTATACTGTTTTGTATTTTATACAAAATGTATGAGCTACGAAAAAAATACGACACGATGAAGGACACGATGGCTAAATAATTGGTCGAGATCGTTTATTTTGTTAAATACTTTCGTATAATTTACTTCCGAGATTCGAGGCTGCTTCTAAGATGTCATTCGAGAATTATAATTTATAACGACGAGTTTCGGTCGCCGTTTCCTATGTTGAAAATAATAATGTAAAAATATCACGAAGCAGTATCTATATTCGCGTATCTTCCCGTAGCTGTCACGCACATTTGAACACCGAACTTCTGCAGATATAATGGCGAACGTCTGGTAATTGCGATCAATTGTGTCAGTGGGTTCAGCAATGCGAAAACAGGAACTCTCGTGCCAGCTAATAACGCCTCCACACGAAAGCTCGCTAAGTAAAGCGGCTAGTTCACGAAGGTGAATTGTTTTGTTGCAATGAATTTCATCGGAAATGGAGTTAAATGTAAAGACCATAATTTAGCTCTCTCTACTGCTGTTTTATGTTCCATTAAGATATTTTATAGAATTTAATCTTGGAAATAGAAATTGATTAAAACAATCTTTCGTTATTATTCATTTTTCATTTATTATATTTACGTGTTATTTCATCCTATTATTTCTACATTATCTATCATAATTGCTTTAAACATGTGTCTAATTTTCAATTAGCGATTATAATTTCGATTAATTACATTCACAGAACTAATTTAAATAAGATAATTGCTTGAGATAAACGTATGATCAAATACAATATATTGATACTATAAAATGCACTCTCCGATCATCGATGTTTTATTAAATCATACAATGACTCACCGATATGTATCGCATCCTTGCGTGAGCAATATATTCCGCCTGTGCGAGTACTTACCTGTAACATAAAACATACACATATCTCAATCTATAATTCTCTTCATAATTCAGTTAAATACACAAATCTTAAATACTACATAATTCATAATCGCTTTATAATTATTATCAGTAAGTAAAACCAGATAAAAGAAATTACAATGCTTCAGCGAGGTTCCATAAACTAATGATTTCAACAATTAATACCTGCTTTCATTAAGAGAACTAACGATGTGAATCATAATCACTTTCGAGATCGTAATCGCTTTTGGCTCATTCATATAGCGGAGCCTTAATTGACTGTTAAACCCTATAAAATGCATTGTCGGATTCATCGTGCGATTATTGCCCGGTAGTTATATCTATATCGACGATTGCAATCATATTCTGCATCACGCTTCCCTCGCTCGTTAGGCCAAGCATATCGTTTTAACCGGCAAGGTGTTTCCTTACTGCCTACCACATAGATAGAGAATCTTCTTGTCCGGTCACTTGTTGTTTAGCGATTACATCGCTATGTAAATTTATTGTTGGTACGTGTATGCGCACGAACATGTCCCTTTTTTCCCCTTCGAACATACACGTGTGCGTTACAACAGCGCGTTATGCGATTATGCGTCGGACAGTGCAGTAAAGTACAGGCAATTATTCACCTGGTTCACGAAAGAAAAGAGCACAAGGTAATCGAAGTTAATATACCACCACCTGACTTGCAAATACCACTGTATTAATGCTTGGTGAATTACAATGGCTATTATGATGTCGCGTTATCGATGATAACGAATGCATATGAATAGATTTCTGTTTAAAAAGAAGCTAAACAAATTTTAGATATTTCATCCCCCTGTGCCAATCAATTGCACATCAATGTAAAATGAATCTCTGATATTTTTAAACGATGAGAAATAAAAATAAACATATGTACATTTCCAACTTTTTATTGTACAATGCAACTAAAAAGTTTTTTTTACAAACGAATGACGATCGAGGACAATCTACAGTTACGAATCATACCAGACGACGTATACTATTGCGTATATAATACTAGATTATTATTATGGAATTATTCGGAATGAATTCCAATTAAAAATATTTAATTATTCCCCTTATTTCTATTGTTTTTTAGATTCCAAGAAAACGGAATAATTTTATTCGGAATTCATTCCAATATAGATTCATATTATGTGTCTGAGGATCAATAATATAACTTTTTTCCTAGAACGGAAACGTGAAAAGTGAATATTTTTTGTATGTAGATATATATGTATAATGTAAATACATACATAAAATACATACATAAAAATTTTCATTTTTCACATTTCTGTTCTAAAAAAAGTCACATAAATGATCATGTTTTCTGAGAATATGAGAAATCTTCACTGAATACCAATATATAAATTACCAATAGATATTCGGGAAGTATACCAAAAGTTACAATATGAATGTATGTACCAAATATGATAATATATCCGCAAATTGGATAAGATCTTTCGTATAAATATACCTCCAATCATCTTGTACATTTATACTACATAACATATTTTCTCGCCATGAATAATTCCCACTTTTGAGGTACTACCATGTTTTCTTTTATTTTTTACGGTACTTATGTCCCTTGTAATTCAGAATAAAATTTTTATTTCAACGTGTATATTTAATACATATCATTTGTCAATTATTTTAATATGATATATTATTTTAATATGATATTTTATAAAAAAATGTCTCCCGTATTGGCTAGCTATAAGTATCAATTTGCTTTTAATATTATGCTGCCGAAAGACTTTTGATGCGGATTAAAAAGAAGCGATATCCTCAAATTAAACGGCGTCTTTAAACGTTCTCAGAGGATATAATGTAAATGCATAATTCAATCTTCTTTTTCGTCGATAAAACTGGCTTAAACGTGACGGTACGACCACTTAAGCCTCATTAAGAAGACTACTCTACAATCTGCGACGATTTAATCCAATCCACCGGCAAGAGAGATTACTCCCTCGAAAATCGTCTATGGAATTCTTCATTATATCGATGCCAGGGCAGCGCCGACATAATTGCACTTTACGGCGTGGCTACGGTAACGTACTCGTACCGATTAATACCGGATCGATTAATTAAGCCGACCAATAGTCGCCGTCCGAATGATCAATAGGGATTCGTTACTCACTAGCTAAAGGATGGTGAATGGTCCGGTCTTATAAGAGCCCCGCGAATGCGCGCCAGCTTTATAATCCGGCAATTAATTACGATAATTGATTCGCGCGCTTCGCGTATAAATCGCGAACTCGACGAAATATCGACGATATTCGACAGCGCGCGAGGCAGACAAACGTAGACAGTGTGAGTAAATCGAGAGGTTTCATCGTGATATTGTTTTCTTTTACTGGAGATATTTATGACGAGACGCAGCTCTCTGTTGAGTTATGGAGTTTATTGATAACTTCATCATCCGCGGATGAAAGCGACGAAGGTGAGGCCGATTTTGTTGCGTTTGCATGATTTTCATGCAGGTTTGTTATGTTGCATGAGATGCAATTGAATTCACATCCGTGCATAGCTGACCACAAAGAAATGTCTTGCAATATATCACGACGAAACACGACGCGCTGGCCGACGAGCGGTAAATTAAAGTCGGACACGACAGCATAAATGTCACGCACTCGTCCCAGGTGCAAGTGATTTATATTGATTTTGCGTATTATTTAGCCCGCGCTTCGCACATTAGGTGAACACTGTCGTACTCCTGGAAGCGATTTACGTGCCATAAAAGCGATGACGGCGTCAATAATAGCAATTTTTGTTTCGTTTCGAATAACGAGAGGGGTAAAACTTGAAATCACCGCACAAGGATTCATCGCGGCGCGCATTTAAGATGATTTAAATATACCCAACTCGCGCAGCTTATCACCATTTAGTTCGATGGAGAAAAAAACGTCTTGTTGACGTATAGCAAATTTTCCTGCCATACACAGCTTGATAACTCGTTACTATTTATCATACCGTGTTTTATGAGCCTGTCAAGATATGAAACTCGGAGATATTCGCGGAAACGGCGATTCCGTGAGAATATTTTCTCCGGCAAATCTCCGCTGAGCCGCGAACACCCGTCGGATTACGTCGCTTAAGCTTAAAATCGTGACCGATTTTGCGAGAAATCTGCTGGATGATTAGTAACGAGGAAACGAGTGCAAAAACAGAAAATGATGAAAGCGCCAGTACGACGTAACGCAGGAAATTTAATCGCACTTTTACTGCGCCATTGTTTAGTGGGGAGAAAATTTACTTAAAAAATCGATAAAGATCGATAGATAATTTTTAAGGAGACTCTCCAGTCTTTTCATACAATATAATATAAAGAATTTGATAAAATATTAAGAATAAATTTTTTAGATTTTTTGAGCGTATAGCTTTCTTTAAATAATTCTTTAACATAGCTAAATTTTTTATAAGAAGAATGATTTTAAGTATATTTTAATTATAAACAAAATTAAAAAATTTTGAAAAGTTATATGAATATAAAAAAATTAAGTTTAAAGAAGATTTTTAAATTAAAAAAAATGAAGTTTCATCGTAATTATTTTTGTATAAGAATACGGAAATGTTCATGAGTTACTCAATTCTTTTTATATATAATTATAATAATTCTTTTATATATAACATCACTATTAGTGAAAACCTTCTCGATCAAGACGAATTTTTTTAAATTAGTTGTTAAATTTCAAAGAAAATTAAAGTTTTTGAAAAAGTTCTTTGAAATCAATCAAAACATATATTTCTTTTAAAGTTGATAGCAAGATTGATAGCTGCCAATAATTAAATCTTAATTTTACATCAGGTTCATATTTAGCTCGAGAATCTTTACGTAAGCTAAGTAAAAGAGTGCTAAAGCAACTTTAATTCGAATAATTTAACTTCTGATTAATAATAATAATAATGTCCAAATTATTAATATGTTATTAATATTGTATATTTCACGGAATCTTTTTAAAAGATCGAACTCCATAATTTTTTTTGAAATTTATTAATGATTAATTAAAAGAAACCATTTCGATCGATTAAGAATTACGTCTGTAGCGATTTTTGTACAGTAAATTTTCATTTATCTTCACTTGGCCTGTACAAATAACAGAGCTATAGAAATTATAGAGTTATAAAAGTTATATTTATCTAACGAGATCGCGAATTAATAATTAATACCCGTTATGTTCAGTCAGGCTTTGGGGATATAGTCCATAAAATATATTATACATTCTCTCGTTTAAGTCTAGGCAAAGGAAAAAAAACCGAAGAGACGTGAACGGCATGTATTAGCGGTGGCATTATCCAAGTTGGTTATACGGTTTCTGAATGGTTCTTCATTAATTGCAGCGCGTTTTAATGACCGCGGCCGATCGGCTGTGACGCGGTGAGAGTTCGATTAGGGAATATGACGGCATCCATCATCGGCTGTCATTCTGCAGCTAGTACTCTCCAGCAAAATCGCGATAAGTACGCGAATCGCGTTGAGCGCGTTCAGTTTATGCTCTGTCCGGCTGACTCGTACTACTAAGCCAGTATGAAGGTAATTAACTTAATTATCATGTGACGCGCATACCCCACGGAAGAATTATGAAGTTTGACGTGGAGTCTTGTGGATATATTACATGCAGGCATCATGCAAATTATTTCTACAGAATCTCCATAGCTTCTACTCAAAGAATTATTTGATACATTATACGTGGACGTTAATGCAATAATTAAAACTTGTCGATAATCATTATCGTCAATAATTGACATTATTACAATCATCTTTCTCATCATAGATATTAAATTATGGAATTTTCCTGTATTTTAACATTGTCATTATTGCCATTATTAATGTCGGTACATTATATTATATTTTTTTCAGCCTCAGCACATACAGTATAACATGTTCATTAAAAAAAAAGATATTTATTTATTTACAAGCTTTTATATATAATAATTATAAAATAAAATATATATAAATTATATGAAATATTTGTATAAAATAAAGTATAAAATAATTGAGGGGATGGGCGGAATAAAGATCTAATTACAAAATCTTGATATTAATAAAAATTAAAATAACTTGCTACTTTTTTGTTATACACAAATGGGTACAATATCAACAAATGAATTTATGTAATTTCTTTAAGAAATTACATGTTACAATACTTTTCTATTACGATCAATAATACATGAAAAAGCTAATTGTCGAAAAAAGGACCTAAATAAAATTGTGCCTTTATATTCCGCCCATCCCCTTAATTTAGTTTTTTAAATGATCATATCATCTGCAATATCATTTGCAAAAAATTTATACTTTCACATCTTTTCAATATTTCCCTATTTCCCAAAAATCAGGTTTAAGAAATTAAAATACGAGCAAATAAACTTTTTCTTTTTCAATCTATATATAGTTCTCGTTAAACCTGATACTAACATTTTCAGTTATATATTCTCCAATATTACTTTCACGAGATTTACGAGATAGCACGAGCGGCTTTGCAACGAACACTACATTTTATCGCTGACGAAACTGCAGACAAAACCGCCGATGGTGAAGTTGCAGGCAATACGATACCCTGTAATAATAACAAACGATCGTGGTATTCGTTGTCCTTTTTTGCGTCGATTGATCATGATGTCGCGATGAAAAAGTATACCACCGCAGAAAGAATGAGAAAGAGAGATCATCCTTTATCGCGGAATTCCGAAAGGAGTCGATTGTAATCGCACCGGTTGACTCGGCTGACTGCAAAATTTGCCGCAGGTACAAGTGTCGCACCATAGAGCAAGGCGTTGATCGATCAGACGTTAATATTAATTATTATTATTCATCAGCGTGAGAGTTGTCTTTGCAGACACAGCGTGGGATTTGATAGAGAGAGAAAAAACAGGTGGAGAACAACAGATAGACGTATATTTGCATATGTAAATATATGATGTCGGCTGTAAGATTCGCGACCGATCATTTGTCAACTATAAGAACAAAATCGAATACAGAAATGCGAATGCGCAAGATTTATTTATTACAGTTGTATAAGCTTGGATATAAAAAAATTATATCGTAACATAAAGGGTCTCTCATAAATTTAATAGAATATAAAAATACAAAAAATATAATAAAACCCTTTGTATATAGGTATGATACGAAATTCCGCAATTTTACTAAAATTATTTGTTTTAGCATAAAATATCATGTTCTGTTCTACTCCGAATACGGGAATTTCGGAGTACAGAATATGATACCTCGTATAAGGGATGTAGTTAACAAGTACTGCAGCAAAAAACCTGTAATTGTACGTACGCTGCATCACTTACATAATAAAGACTTCAATCAATTTAAAATAATACTCTACACGCACTCTCTTTCTCTCTCTTTCTTTCTCTTTCTCTTTCTCTTGAAGACTGATATGAGCAGCAATTAATGAACATTAATTGTCTCGTACATTCCAAATGAACCAAACCCACGAAAACAAATTTTACGAAATTAACGCGTATGAGTGAGGAATTCAGTCGTGCTGTCCCTGTTTGCTCACAAAGTAACGGTATCTTTGCGCTGCGATCGTAAATAAGGTGCAACACGAAATTATATTTACGAGCCTCGGATCGCATCTAATTATAACGTTCGCCTGAAAATAAACTCCCGTCCGTTCTTTCTGCGGGACGTTTGCGAGGGCGAAACATTTGACGGGGGCGTTGACACCCACACCGAGTGGACAATGAAATATATCCAGGAGACCGTCGACGGTCCACGCCCAAGCAGAGATACGTCCCGTTGCCCTCGTCATTCCCGTAACTGCGGGGCACACATCGCACTCCCAATTAAAGAGAATCGCGCGCCGGACTCGACGTTCGATCGCGATTATACGTGTATGCAAATGAACGCGAAACTTTTTGTTCGCGCAAGTATCACCAGCTGCAAGTAACGTAAAAATGTTTTTATCTGTCTGAATATTAAATATCGCATCCAAAGATATTTGATTCTGATTACAATTAATGGTAAAATTATAAATCTATAAAAAAATATTAGTAGAGAAAAGCTTCTAAAAAATATGAGTATGGATAACACAGTACGGAGTTTATATAATTTTCAAAATTGATATATTTACATATATAAATACCAAAATGATGCGATTAAAAAAACTCATGATGTTAAATTTACCTCGTGTTAGTCATGTTTTAACGTGACTAATATGAGGTATTTATATCAACATGAGAGTTGAGATAAGAATATATTATATTATAAGAATTATAAGAATTGTATTTAATCCTTAAACGCTAGACATGAAGGAACATAAGAGTTCTAAGCAAATATATGTATCTTTATTAAAAAATAAAATAATGGAAAAAGTATTGAAACAGCATTGGAAAAAGAAGATTAGATATGTTACTTAGAGTGGCATCAATAAATCAACATAAATGGTTTTAAATCCGTACTCATATTTCTTAGAATGTAATAACAAACTTCTTCCTCAACTTTAGGCCTACACAACACTCCAAAACGTGTAATATCAGCAGTAATAAATAATAAACGTAATTTCACGCATATTTCGACATGATATTTATTATTGGCTGACACGAGTGGGATGGAAATGGTTCTTTTACTAGGTATGCCAAAACATACGATACTAATGAAGTCACATAGTTACACATCCATTTGCATGGAATGTAAATAATCTAGAGGCGCCAAGATGAAATTTACGGACGATTTAGCTTGACTTCTTCAGAGTAAACGAGAAGCGTTGGTAGAGATACAGATATTGCAATCTCGGCTATTTGGACGTGACATTAATTTGGAGAATTTGACATTTGCCGTGGATTACAACTGGAAATTATTTACCGGATATTATTTAAAACTGTCGAGCTGGTTATTCTCGCGAAATAGAGAAAGAAAATTTGAAAAAGTAGAATTTGAAAGAGATACGTTCAGTGAAGTATTTCCAATAATGTTAGCAAAATAAAAGTCTCGCAAAAAAAAACTGAAACGAAACGACTTCTGTCAGCCCGTTAAGTTCAAAATGTCACGTTTCGTAAAAATATTTTATCAAGCATTTATTTTCCTGCACTGTCGAGATATTTTTCTGCTCGGTAACGACGTCTGTCACTGATAAGACATCAATTATGCCTCGGCAAATTGTTTCGATCAATTAGCGCGTTCCACGACAATGTCTATCCCGTGGATTCCATAGAAAGCCGCGTCAATTAAGGTCGTTTCTTCATCGAAAAGTTAATTTCCGCGGATTTATCTCGTTTCTAACGTCTATCTTTGATACAGAATCGTGATTCTCGATGCTCAAATAAGTGACGAACTATTCTCGATTGCCAAATCGAGATAAAAAAATCAAACAACTGTCTTATAATAAATGTATTGCGTATTAAACGTTGAAAATAAATTCATTGACCCAAAAACACTATCGATACGACGTTACGTTATTAATTAGATTATTAAGTATTAAGCTATGCTTTTAGAGATCAATTTATGAGAACCAATCTGTCATAGTAAAATCTAGGACAAGCAAAGACAAGCTTTTAAAAATTGAGTCCGTTATATGTCAGTTTGAACTCTCTAATGATCACTCAATATCGATAGCGTTCTTAATGGATTAATCTAAATTCTATTTGTAAAGAATAACAAAGACATGCTTAAAGTAATCCTCACGATACTTCTTTTCTACTGGTAGATTTCACAGATGGTTTTCATAGATGTTGTTTATATCGCTTTCTATCGCTAGAGTCCTTCAGACTCCTTTTAAATCAGCCTACTGTAGCCGTCGTATTATTGCCATGCGGATCAATAATTTAAGTTTTAATACTGAATTAATACATGGTATTTATTCGGACTGCGTTGTGATTTACGATCGCCTGAGGTGACGCCTGTACAATTCAAGGAAACACTGCCGAATATCGCATGGGAGTATCTTTTCGGAGGCGGGAGCATAACTTTGGAAAAGTTCAAGAAACTGGGTCAACTCGTAATTCAAGAGGTGCGTGTATCTCAAAAGGTAAAAGAAGAAAAAACTGTTATAAGCGATATGAAAACGATACTGAATGGTGTCGTTATATATTCTGTCAACATATAAAAGGATGTATCGAGAGGAATAGATATATGTAGTTAATGTATAATAATAATATTGGCTAAAAATATATTTTCAAATCTATAAATATAGTACAATAGAAAAAAATCATTTGTTTTCTTATTACTTGTTTGCTTATTCAAAAAAATAGAAGAAACGAGACTTACAATTAATTTAATAATCTAAAAATTATTAAATTGACTTCAAACTGATAAAGGAAAATATTTGTATATTTATACGGATAGTTATGAAAATATTCTAAATATTTATTAATCCTGGAATACTATCGATACGTAAATTTTTAAAGCAACCTATAATAATAAAATGTGAAATGCGAGTGTTTCATTTCTCGAGACGGCTCATAAAATACAAATTACGTGATTAATTCAATTCTCATGTTTAGCTACTTTCGTAATCAGGATTACATCTATATCGTAGAGAAAGTGTATTTGCATCATGATGACATCCGCCGTCGCGCCGAACATGAAAGGATGATGATCGATTACGGACGTGCTTGCGACGCTGATAAATTTCGTGCGGATGTAAAAAGCAGTTTAGCCTTTCTTTTTACAGGATGGGACATGTGTTGGAATGTGTATGGAAGAGCGCAGCGCGGGCGCGATATCACGTACCGTACTGCATATTAATCGCCGCGAGTACGTGCGAGTTGTTTAGCGTGGCCTCACGCTCGGCCCTCCTTGCTGTGGTAACATAACGTAAGGTAAGTAAAGCACTAGTGTGCCGTAAGATAGCCGCTATGTTGGGTACACCAGGTCTCTCGAGGTGAATTACATAAGCCGCCGAGGGAGCGAAGTGCAACGACGGTGGAACAGCGGAACTCTTATGGTGGTTACATATTGATGATATGACAACGATATTATCGTAATAAATGCGTGGATTTTTTCGGAAAAATCTAATTATGCTTATGAGGCTTTTTCAAAAAGAAAATGATACTTCGTGTTTATTAATTCTTCAGAGCTGAAACGCCAAAATCTAACATAATTACCGATGGATTTGTAAGATTCGTTATTTATATTAATTAAAAACAATAATAATTTTATTGAAATACTATACAGATAGATTTAATTTCGTTAAATAATTACGTAGGAATTATAATTTTTAATTATAATAAGTATAATTATCTTCAAAATAATTACGTAGGAATTAAGCATGATGAGGAAGCATGCTACAAAAAGTTTTGACATTCTAGCAATCAGTTTAAGCGTTTGCATAATTATTTTGAGAATTTAATAAAATTATTTTACAGATTTGTATGTAGTTAAATTTGTAGTTGGATACTTCAACAAAATTGTCCTTTTTGCGTAGAATCTACCATCCGGAGAGTTGAGTGGTTCTTTTCATGTCACCTTTTAAAATTGCCACAAAAAATAAATTTTAAAATTCTCTAACTTTTCCAGGTTTTCCAGATGAAAATAAAAAATTTTCTATGAGTAATATAAAATATGTAACTTTTAACATTTAGATTCAAGGATTATAGGAAAGCTAGTTTATATTATTATACAAAATAAGGCAAACAAAATTTAGTAATATACAATTTTGGGTGCAAATTCAAACCACAGCATAAAATAAATTAGTTTTGGAAAAAAAGAATGCAGTTATAGACGAAAAAGAGGTATCAAATAAAAATTTTGAACTGAATAAAATATAAATTTTAATTATTTTATTAAAATCGTTTAAAGTGCAACAAGTTTTGAATGTATTTGACTATAAACATCAGATATAATATTTAAAAAATTATAACAATTATTTGAAATAGGAGCAATTTCAAAGAATTGTGCGCAAATTTCGAAATTCCAAACTTTTTTTACATTTTCCCTGATTTTTCCCGATTTTCCAGGTCTGTAACAACCCTGCCTTCTTTTGCGCAAAAAGGACGATTTTCTCATGGCTTCTAGTTTGACGTTACATTGAATCATAACTAAATTTTCTCGATGAATATTGCCAAGTTTTGCCAAAATAGTTCTGCACGGAATGTCTCAGGTCTATCGATGTAAACGTAATATAAATGAAGGCTCAAGATCAGACAGCCACTTTTAGCGCTAAATGTGCCGAGAGAATTGGGCCATCTTTAGCTCGCACGCTCAAGTCCTGATTGTCTATTTCTTGATGCAATGTTTGATAAATAAGTTATGTCCCATAAAGTATCGGGGTGTCGATACTGTATAGCCTGTTGCGGCTACCAGCGTTATCTCCCTTCCATCTACCATCCTTTCTCGCATTCTTTAACGCAACGTTTCTTCGCAATTGTATCCACGATAATTTCCTACCTGCCTGTCAGTTCTCTACTTACATTCCTCATATTAATTGAGGCGGTCGTTAGAAAAAGGCTACATAAACTTATTTAAAGACTATTAACGATTAATGAAGTCGTAATTACTGTCGAGTATTTCAGAAAGGAATAAAAATTTTAAATACATCTCTTTGAGAACAAACATTTTGTTTCTTTTTTTTTAGTGCCTCTCTCCAGTCACGGTTTTAACAACCACAGAAGTAATCAAATATGATTAATGAAACAGTAGATATCTCAAAGTCTCCTATAAAATGAAACACAATCTTTTAATGCAGTTATTTAAATAAAAGAATTTCAATCATACATGCAATCTTTTTTCATTTTATCCCGTCGCTATTGTTTGTCGCTATTATAAATCGAAATCCACGTCTTCAAGCATAATTTTATATCTTCCTTGAAATAATCCATAATCCCTCTTGTTTCATTACAAGGCACCGCTGTGGCACGGCGGGATGCCTTTTTCACGTCTTCTTCGACGAGCGTTGAAAGATTCATCGTCTTACGCAAACGTGAGAAACGTTACGGGCCGCGGCGCGGCTCGAATGTTGAAAACCATAATCTCTCCGCGGCCAAGGCGCGAGCACGGAGCACGCTTATCGAGGATAAAAGTGGAAAAGTATCCATAGTTGAGTTCCGTCGTGCTGCCAGCTCCGTCCAGGGAAACGTTGATGAACGGCCAATCGCAATTTGCCGCGGCGTTGAAAAGTCGCGGAGTATAATTACAAAATGCACGCGCGTCTCAGTGCGGCTATACACATTCGCCCGGATATCTTCGGTAAAAGACCGATTATTACTTAATTACTTAAGAAATGCCGAGAAATCGCGAGCAACGAAATGCTCGAGAATCGCTGGAAAAAACGTCTGATTGGATTAATTGGAATTCTAGTTGAAAATGAATGAATCAAAATTACCAGTCTACCAGAATTTTAATCAGAACTTTAAACCTACTAGAATTCTTGTTGAGAGAACTAAAATTTTGATTAATGTAACCAAAGTCAGTTGGTTCGTTCATTTTCGATCAGACATTTTTTTTAGTGATTTAAATATAAAATAAAAATCGATCGTTGCAAATAACAACTCAACATCAATTTTTCTAATATAGATTAATATTTTTAATTAAATATTTATATTAAAAAATTTTTAATTAGATCTCTTTAATTAGACAAAGATAATGAATTATTTTGGTGAAATCACTCAACTTCTTGCTGTGCTATTAAATGTGTATCTATTTAGTTTTTCATATATTTTCTTTTTTTCTCTCTGTTCACTTTATTCATTTCTTTTCATTTTGCTTTCCTCTTTATTAAATATTACCATAAATAATATTATTTGACATATTGAAAATTTTGAAGTTTAGTTGCCCTTTGCCCTTTCGCTTATAATAATATTGTTTTATTGTACTAACAATAAGCAAAAAGAGTAATTACTGTATTTAATAAAAAAAGAAAAGAAACGGAAGGGAAAGAGAGAGAAAAAATAAAGTAAAAAATTTTAAATGTACAAAAACCCTACAAAGACACACATAAAATAGCACAGCAAGGAATTGAGCGGCAAATGATTCATTATGATTAACTAGAAAATTGCTAACTGAACCACAGGTTCAGTTAAGAGACAGGAAGAGATAAGGTGAAGGAGGAAATCGGAGGTACATGAGGCTGGTTAGCAAATGTTTCGAGTAACGTCACCGAACACAGATGGTTTGCGAGGGTCAGAAAGTTAACCCAGTCGGCATGCGCGCATCTACGTAAGCTTGGACGAGGTTGAGGTCAGATTGGATGAATATCGTCGCTTTTACAGTTGCTCCAAGGCATATGTAAAATCGTTAGCAGTGCTTACGAGCACAGCGTAATTAACAAACGACATCTTGTCAGTAAATTAAAATCGTAGTCTCACAACAGATCTAATCACGATACTTCGATCTTCGCACCGTTCGCTAAAAAAAAAATCAACGTATCTGCGTTATGTTGCGTTATTTCATGTATATGTGACGTATAAAATATAAATAAAAATATAAATAAAATAGAAATAAAAATATAAATAAAAAACGATTAACTAATCACTAATCGTACGAAGCAATCTTAATAAAATTGATGATATAATATCTGGCCTTTGCTTTTTAGTAGACTCTCGGTCGAATCTCCCGACAATGATTATAATACTTTAAGATCAAATTAAATACATTTTATGTAAAAGCTCTATATCGCGTTTCGTCGCGTGCGGCTTAGCCATACGTTTACGTCGGATCAAGAAAGAATTGAAAAATCCATTCGTGTTTGAACCGGCTCGTAGTAATCATAGCCTTTAAAATTCACCGCGGCTCTCCGCATGGTTAATTCAACTAGATTTTTCGCGGGTCGAAGACACCGTGAATATAACGGTACTTAATAGTATAGAGACCCGATCGTTCTCTCTCTCAGGTTAATGGATCTGCATCCTCGCGTGGGCGTAAGTCGTTTTCTGACACAAGCCACAAGCGTTTGCGGAATTTCCGCAGACACGTAATTCCGTCCTGTAGCTGTTGAATTTTAGAAATACAGTTACTTTTTCGTCGCAAATTTCATATCGAATTTCATATCGAATATAAATTTAAACAGTGTTTCCTTTAATGCTTTGCGTTATATATTTTCTATCAATCTAATTTCAAGGAAACTTGATATTTGAAAGATTCTTCTCAAGGAAGATTAAGATGTAATATTGCATCTTACAGTGTTACAAAAAACTCAAGTATTACAAAAAAGAATAAAAAATGTAAAAAAAATATGTAAAAAATTTGTAAAAATCAATCATAAAAAAAAGGTGTCATGTATGAGTATGTCGTCATACTGCAAATGATTAAATATAATTCATACTATCTATTTTCGTTATCAGCAAGATTAATAGTTAATTAAAATACATATTAAATCTTAGAAATCCACCCAGATGTAAATTAAATTGCTATTATCGCAATAACCGGTTTTGCAAGAGCATGTAGAATTAGTAGTGTGACATATAAATTTCAAATGAAAACACTTATTTCCTCTTTGACACTCAATCGTATATTAGGTTGAAATATTATTCGAATATAAAGATAGAAAATGGATCATGACACTTGTTCGAAACGATCATACATCATCTTCATCATTGAGTTTTTACAGCCGGCGTTGCAAATCAATTTTCTAGTTGATGGATCTCCGTTATAGCGTAGGCGTGTTAATCGTTTGCCGGCAAAGTGTGAAACGATAATATTGGTACATTTTGCACGATAGCATAATCCCGTTGCAGTTGTTCGGTACATTATATGACCTAATGTACTATGTATAATGCGTCATACATTTGCATTTTTTCCAAATTATTTGTTTCGAAGACGTTTTTATTCCATTTTGTTTTTCAGACCTTTGCATCATTATAACTTAGAGTATATTTAATCATATTATAACTTCTAATTATTTGATTCTCTATGACTATGAATTTATTTATTTATTTACTCTAACGACTAATTATATATACTTTCTGGATTATATTTCAAGAAATTTATTTCAACAATTGACTGTGATATCGTACTTCATTTTATTACAATAGTCTAATCTTTTTTACCAAAATTATTACTAAATATATAAATCTGTATGTAATTAATTTTAACATTAAATCGGTATACAAAAGGAAAGGTTTATTTTTTATTTTATTTGTATACAAAACAATTTTGTCAAAAAAACTAATTTTGCTAGTTACAGATCTAAAAATAATTTTGGAAAAAATCAAATCGATTGCTAGAGTACTAAAATTTTTCGCAACGTTTCTCACTTTTTAAATTTTTAATTAATTTATTTTGGATGGATTAAAAATAATACTCAGATTTATATCTAAAAAAATTTTTAATCTTTCAATAAAATCATTCTTTTCGTATATTCTTAATCAATAAACTTTATATACACACGTTTATTTAGTGTCGATTTACAGTGATATCATCATTACATTTATAATTTAATTCGCGTTAAAGTCTAAACATTTTAACTTTTCAGAATATTCGATTGCGTTTTTTAAATAACAAGTAAGAATTATATATAGTCACACAGTAGAAATTGATGACAGGAGAAAAATAGTTCCGACACGATGACTATACCATTAAAAATATGCTGAGAATATCATTAAAAGTAAAATTTATTTGGCAATCCGTTTATGGTTCTCAATCTGAATCGCATCCATGGCGAATCATAACATATTCACATAACACAGCAATAAATCATATTTCATCATATTATGGCTGTTTCACACTCTCATATAACGTGACATGTGCGTCAATCAAGGTGATATGAATTTAATACGCACGGAAGCACACGAAATGCATCAATTTTCTCCCAAATCACATCTAACGCGAAGGGTTTCTCGAAATGCATTTTAACAATTCCCGACATTGCTCTGCGCAGCAATTTATAGCAAAATACGTCACATCGAGGTGCCGCTGTTGATTAATTATCACGTTGCATATCGCGCCGCAGAAGCGGTTTAAATTCACACACGTCGAATTATGTATTAACGCGAGCTGTGCGAGAATGATCACGCGCGTGTTTGGTCAAGCCTAAACAAATGTTTATCTCTCGTACAGAAACGATTCCTGGCGTTAATTCAATGTTAATCGTTACGATGATGCATGCTATTAACGGGACGACACGCGAGCCACAAGTGTTACTTCTTGGAGACGAAAGTGTGAGAATGTACGATATCAGGGTTCGATAAGCAACGCCCTACTTACCATCGTGAGCCCGAACGCGCTACTTTCTCGCGTATTTATCAAGAAACTCGAAAATCTTGTCGTTTAGCACTTACCGCGACATTAACCCTCTGCTCCAATTCTGTCAATTTGTCATAATGTATGCGTTTTTCATATTTCATTAATCGCTCGAATCGCTCGAGTTAATTGAACGGAAATTGTCCCGCAATTCATTCCATCCCACTTGTTACTGCATTTTATTTTTCACTTTGAAAGAAAGAAAAAGGAGAGAGAAAGAGAGAAAGACTTTCAAAATACACACGTAATAATATTCTCAGCATACAACGACGCTCGTTACCGTTGCGTGAAGAGATCGTTATTATCGAAAATAATTTCAGCTCTGTCAGACACACTTTCTCGGGAAACGGATAACATCGAGACGACTGCATTTTTTCGCGAGAGAAAGAGGAGAGAGAGAGAGAAAGAGAGAGAGAGAGAGAGAGAGAGAGAGAAGAGAGAGAAGAAGAGAAGAGAAGACATATAATTTAAGT